>NC_088340.1:4662500-4855000 GCF_036884655.1 Musa acuminata AAA Group
ATGCTATCAAAATTAGCGTGCATAGGATGTGATTCAAAAGAATCAAATCTTTACAGCACCAAGAGATTATAGATTTCAAAGTTTAATTTGTACCAGATATTAAAACAAAAAGTATATTGAAAACAGAACAATAAATTCATTCTCATGATATATAAAAAATCTACAAGCTATCACCCCACTGCATTAAAGTTGTATCTCCTTAAGGCCTAGCAAATAGTTTAAGCTTCAATAACTTGCAGGAATATTCTAATTCTATACGAGTTGGACTATATTCCATCAAATGACATACACTTGTGTGTTGGCATCTGTCTTAACTAATAAACTCTTAATTGGCTTCCCAGGATTTAAAACCACAAACAGTTTTCCAATGATACAACTATAAAGTCTTAGTTCACAGATAATTCCATTTAGAATAACTGCTAATATGATACATTTGCACGAGTGACACGTTAAAGCTAACAGGAGCAGTAAAGACGCAATTCTGAGCACAGCAACAGAAGCCATACCTGTGGCACTATATTCTGCATTGCCCATTCTGGGCCAAACTCTTCAGCAAGACGCTTCAAGTTATTAGCAGCTGCTTCCCGAATAGAGAAAACCTGCAAGATGATCAATATCAATACAACAACCCACAGCCATTGATGCTACGGAAAAGAGAAGGTTATATACATGGTTGTCATAGTTTTATCTTCTTTGTTCCTTAATTAAAGGCTATATGTCATGTACACCCCTGTGTACAGCTAGGAGCTGTATGCAAGTTACTAAATTAGGTCATAGAATTTGTCTTGTGAGCAAACAAACTTAGTTCACTTCTTTTTAACTTTATTGCCTTAGTGAACAAAAGTAGAACAAAAGATTCCTCTGGTGAGCGAACAAACTTAGTTCATTTCTTTTTAACTTTATTGTCTCGGTAAACAAAGGTAGAACAAAAGAACTTGCAGTCTAAGCCTAAATTCTGCACAACCAGATGGAAACTCACAGATGGTATAATAGCCAGGCACATACATGATCCAGGAATATAAGTTTGACACAACCATAATGTCTGTTGCATGTCACAGAAACATAAATTACATTCAAATACATACCCAAGATTCGATTCCCATGGAGACAAATCACGAGATTGGATACATGTATTAGATGAAAATTTTGTTTGCACTGCATGATTCTTTCAATGTTGAGAAAATGTAAATATTAGAAAATAAATATAAAGGACCTTAGCAATCATAAAGATCCATTTGAATGACATCATATCGTCAATTTAATAAAAAAGTCAGACAGGTGCCCAATTGGCTGATATATCATGTACATAATTATGAGTATACATCATATAATCAATTTAATCAAAAACTTATGTAGGTATTTTATTAGCAGATACATTATACATATAATTATGTGGACATTAGCTGATACAACATAGTGACATACACATAATTACATGAATGGATGCAAGAGTCCAAACAACCAAAAAGAGTCCAATCATCAGACGAAGTCAGAGTATTTAGAAATACTAGCTAAAGCCACTACAGAAATTCTTGTTGAATCATAATTATTAGAGTTTGAATGTGATAAAAGATAGCACACCTTATCTTCCAGCCACTGCATGCAAAGAGCACCAAGTCTATCGTTGAAAAAACCAACACCAAACTGACTGGCCAATAAAGGGATGTATTCAATTATAGCGAGTCGAACTCGCCAGTGTCTATCTTCTGCAAGCTCAACAATAGCTGGAAGCAGAGACTGCGAAAGCAGATCTATTCCAATAACCTGCTTAACATGAGGTTTCTGATCAATTGAGTTTTTTAGACGACATATTTACCATCATAAAAGCAACCAAGTTCTACTTTCAGCATGGTCTCAAACCTAAAAAGTAAGCACCAGAAGCTCAATATGTTAAATTTGAAGGTTTAAGCATAGCAATCATAACATGAAATATGAAGCATGTTAAACACATAAAATCAGAGAGCCCTGTGCCTAATCCATATGGATAGCACAAACCTTCCTGTTAGATGAAAACTACAAACTGAAGTTTAATTAACAACTTCCATCAGTGAGAGTTGAAAATATTTCTGGATCAAAAAGAAAGATGTTGCAGACTTTAACCATCCAGATTATTTTCTCTTAGTTCCTCAAGTAGAGTAATGATAAACCAAAGAATCAATACATGCTGGAGAAGAGTTAGCAATAACAGAATGTTGACCAAAACATGAAACAAGTCCCAACTACAATGAACCCATTGTTTGTCTCGGGTCTGAAATATAAATATTCCATAATAAATTTAGTTCAGCTAAAAGCTGATCATTCCATATCAAGATACCAATCATGCTTCATAATATGGTGGATGGACAATCCAAAGCAAACAAAAAAAGGCCTACTCATAGGTCATCGATAACAAAATCTACCTATCTATAAAATTCAGAGGATAATTTTGCCACTCTATCATGGACATAAGAAACTTAATTCAGATAACAGATATGCATGTAAATAATTCTGAAAAATGTAACAGAACATAAATAACAAAACATGCTCAAGATATGTTCTGGACAGAAGAATCCCAAACCAAAATATGGCCATCTGATCTTATAAATCAGGACTAACAAAAAAAAAATACATACAAGCCACACTGCAGTGGAATAAGAATCCAGCCAGATATCCTCTATAATGGTCACTTTAGTCAGCCCACTTGTATAGTTCCCCGGTCACAAATTTGCTGCTTAGTTCTATAGAAATAAATGAACTGTCCTCATGGTACTTATCACAAAAAATTCAGCAGCAATTATGCATCAATATTTACAATGTACTTTTAAGTTATTACCTGCTATAGCATCTTATGTTACCTTTTCAATGAAAATACAGTCATGTGGACTTGAACCAGTAACATGAGATGTGTTAAAGAATGCCATAACCATAATGCTTTGAAGCAAGTTTCCCACAGCATATGCTTTGTGGAGTCAGCATCTGTTTGTTTACAATGTTAATATTGAAATATACATTCTATAGACATAAGATGTTTTTATTTGCTAGCTATTATATGATCTTGATCATATGCATATTGAGTCACTATCCTGTGATCTGTTAAAAGAAATCAGCCATCCAGAAAAAAATGCAGAAGTTGTAGAAAACTGTGGTGGAATAGACACATGAGCATCAACCTAAACTTAAACAAGTCAATACTTATGGTACCACAGTGCACATCAATGATCAAACATGTAACTGAACTTAAACATTTAGATTATTGAACATATAGATGACAATATTCTAAAATAAGACTAGGTTTCAAGTACAATCTAAATAAGAATTATTCTTCTCATGATCAGGTTTATATCTACCATAGCCCCAGTTAAACTTTCCTTAAGTTATTCCTATTTTGTTAGTCTAAGTTTCTGTTCTTAGACTAGCTTGTTTAACCACATTCGTCCAGAAATGTGTGAAAACCTCACTTAACTGCCAAGGTATCCGGCAGGTGTTTTAAATCCAACCTGATATCTCCAAGTGATGACCTACTACCAACATATATAAGGTCTCGATATCTTCTGTCCTGAAAACTTTGAACTACTACTGATTAGCCCTCTGATGCAATAGGCTACCCTTTCCCAGCTTGGAACTGAATATGTACTTTGTGTAACTAAATATATATTTAGTTAGATATAAAATACCATATGTACCGTATATAACATTGAAAATGTTTTCCATTTTGATCTTCTAGGTGATCATGTTCATTAAAACAGCTGTTGTCATCTCAGCTAGCTTTACTTTGAACTGAACTTTTAGATGATGCTACAGAAACACTTGCACTCATTCAAAAAAATATAAGGCACAAGGAAATCATGCCAACCTAAATAGGCACCTACCTGATTCACTTGATCAAGCTTGCTAATAATATTGAGTCGAACATCAGGGAACTCATCTTTGAGCAGAGAGAGAAAAATTGGAAGAAGCTCCTCAATAGTTGCATCCTACAAAAATGCAAGTTAGTTAGATTGCTGACAAGAAAAAAAAAGTAAAGGATGCCAATAACTTCCAACAAAAATAGATCATGAGTCAGCAAACATATTTGATGATATGAACATGACTAGAAATTATGAAGTGAATTAACTGGTGGTAGTTCCTTCAGAACAATCATTTCCAGCATGGACAAGGCACAGCAAATAAAGTGATAAACAAAAAGAACAAAGATGACCGAAAAGTTGGCCATAGAACAATTGACTAAAATATTTTGTTAAAGTTGAATCATACAACCAGTTTCATGTGTCAGGTTATCAACAACCATAAACTAATTAAGTATAACTTTAACAGATGAATCAATGATCAAGTTAAAGAATATATCTATACAGGTAAAACACACACAAGAGAAATGAACATGATCAATTAAAATGCATTCCACTCTACATTAAAGTTTTCTTTATTTTTTCAAACGGAGGACAATTAGGTGCCAGTGACTAGACTTGAAAAAAAAAAAACATATATGCTACTTGTTTACCAAGTCAATCCACATGAATTTTAGAAACCTACTTTTAGAAAGAAAAAAAAAGAACCAAAATTGTTTAAAAAATAAGTGTAGACAAACTTAAGAACATAATAGTTTACAATCAACCAAAAGCAAAACTAAAAACGTACATCCATGCTTTCCCACCTCTAATAGCTCCTTTAACAGCTCTAAACTTATCGTTATGCGCAAGTCTATAGAAGTTATCCAACTAAGTACTAATTGTATCAACATTGATCCTAAGAACCATAGCAAAATTGAGTTAAGCAGAAAAAATTGGAAGACATGATAATATAACTGAAATTGCACTACTCAAGGCCCATTTCTTATAATTCAAATACCTTTCCCAAAACTGGAGCCATTCCCATGATAACTGAGGCCAAAGCTGAGCGCACATGCTGGGAAGAATCTGATGACAGTTCCTGCGGTAGATAGAAAGGTTACGAACTGTTAACAAACTGAACAAACTAAAATTAGTTAGAAATGTGCCAGTGAAACCTTGCATGTGTCAAATGAACACCAGCATGGGCCTAGTGAATACCTTTACACAAGGAAGTATGTGCTGAATAGCAAGGTGAGGGTTCAATATCCGGCAGAACTTTGTCACTTTTCCAGCAGCAGCTATACGCACTTCAGCCTCATTATCACGAAGAAGCCGGACATAAGCAGGCACCAAATCCGAACTTCAACAGAATAAATGCTATCTCAGAAGAAAATAAAGAAAGAATTAATTAATGTTATGAACAAATTGAGTTTCCTTTACCATGTAGGTTCTGGTCCAACAGCTTCACAAAGCTCATATAACTGATTAGCAACCATATAGCGCACACGCCAGGATTTATCCTATCCAAAAGATGGCCCATATAAATGTAAAATGATGAACAATCCTTACATGGACAAAATGTTATCCATAGTGGGAAATGTTCTACCAAATTAGTAAAGGCAAACACATCACAATAAACAAATTTGAAGAACAATGAGCAAAACAGTCTCCAAACTACATAGAGCAACAAGGAAGAAAAAACAGATGATCCTGAAACAAAGCATGTATACCTGTGAAAAATTAACAATTACTGGAAGAATATGAGCTACACAATCTTGTGGTTCAAGTAGCTTCCCAAGGGCAGCACAACCCTCAACAGCCAATAAGCGCACTGAATCTTGATCTGACATGATGATAAGTAACCAAAACATATATTAGATGACAAAGTAAAAGAATTTACCAACATACAGGTACTTCAAAGCAAAAGAATAAAATATTAGATTATGCTAGCATGTAAACTGCAATAGTAATGTAAGAAACTACATTCGGATGACTAACAAACAACTACAAATAGCTTAAATACCAGTCAGATAGGTGTGTAACACTATATTTAATCCAAACACTAATGAAAGCCCATACAGTTCAATCCCGCTCATATACCGTTTTTATTACTTTTCCAGTTATAGAGGATGTCACACGAAAGTACCGCTTGGAATATCAGTACCGAGCGGGTCTGATAAGTTGCTGAAACTGATTTTGGACAGGTCTTTTGAACCTTGAAACCAGGTACTTTTTTAAACAAGACATTCTCTCAATACAGCTATTTGTTTGTTGCCTCACACACATGAAAATATTACAGTGGAGTCACTGAACAATGATTCAAAGTCTCAAAATGCCATGACAGGGCTAGATGGTAAAACGATAACAAAAATATTATTGGTGCAATATAAAAAAGAAAATTACTACTGTATAATTTTTGTGGAAAAAATGAACAATTTTATAAGTAACTACAATTAGTAATGTCCCAGCATTCTGTCTGAGGTCAACTATGTGGATTTTTTTCTTGCATTGAATTCTGTGTAATGCAATATCTCTACTTCATTAAAGAAACCCAAATTTCCTTTTACCGTTTTTAATTTTTTTTTAGGTTTTTTTCTATTTCTCCTTACATCACTAATCTTAGTTTTTGCTTTATTAACAACGCCTTCATCAATCTCTCCTATCTGTTGATTAAATGGACAATAGTGTCACATAATCCTATATTTTATAATTTCTTCCACTAGCAAGTTGGTGAATATGTAAAACTAAGTTCATTAAAATGCTCACATGATGCTTGATCCATCAATCCAGGTTTGTCATAGTTTTAGCTAATTGTTTTACAAGTGGCTTTGTGACGAATAGGCAAGACACTTGACAGAATCAGAACTAAAATTTTCTACACCAGATCTTGGCATTAAAATGACAACTAAATTTGTAATCGATACAAGAAAAGGCTCAAGGTTCAACCAGATATGCATGATGTTGCTGGAGGAAAATAGTGGTTCTGGCGTTATCAAAGGAAATTCTAGTTATCAAATTAAAGAATAATCAGATCAATTATCAAAGGAAACAAACTGTGACACACAATGTAATAGCTTAATCTGATGTCCAACAAGTAAAAAAGAAAAGAAAGTTCAAACAAGTACAAAGGAAGTAGCTAAATTACATAAACATGGAACATTTGCATACCATCTCGTGTTAAATCCTCAAAAATAGACATGATATCAGTCTTGAGATTGTTTGCTTCAACTGTGGCAGCAAATTTCCCAAGATTTGATGCGGCAGACCTTCTAACCATAGGCATATCATCTTGACATAATTGCCCATACATAGACCGTAGCTCTGCCTTAAACAGCTCTGTCGCACTTGGGTAAGCAATATGAAACAAGCCGCAAGAGGAGACTCTAGCAGTGAACCACTCACCACCTGCTAGTCTCTGAATGAATGGGAGGATAGCATGAGAAAACACATTATATGATTAAGTAAACAACAATAAAAGAATGTGTCAGATGATAGGCAGTAGCAAAGAAAAATTCTAGTTAAGAGAGTTTTAGAAAGTATAAACATAAAGTATGAGCACCACCATTCTTGCAATATTTGTTTGTCTAACCTTGACTAAAGGAATGAACCACTCTACAATGTCACTTTCCTTCATCTGAGTTCCAATTCGACATAGAGATTCAACAGCCTTGTCTCTGACACAAGTTTCCTCCACTATACATAATGTTTCAAGTGGAGGGAGCAAGACATGAGCATATTCTACACCACCAATATATGGGACGAACACCCCCAACTCCTCAGCCATGGCAAGGAGCACCTCATCATCATCATCATTATTTTCACTTAGAAAAGGAATCAATTCTTTTCTAGTTCTTTCTTCACCAAGAGCCCGTGCTATGGTAGACAACCTACGAATGGAATTTAAGCGCAGCTGGATGTCTTCATTTTTCAACTCATCAATCAAGATAGCAATTGGATACAGTGGCTCATCGATCATAGCCATCGCAATGGAGAACCCCTTAAAGCTGCAAACAAAGGAAAATATATAATGATGGTACTGTTACACATTCATAATCGAGTCTTGGTTCATGTAAGCTAGAAAATTGTACAGGAAAGATAGTGCACAAAGTTACCTTACTGTACTATCACAGTGCACATTTAAAAATGGATAATACTTGAACAATATCTCCCAGTATATTCATGTTAGCACTACCAATTAAGACAAGAAATTTTATAGCTTAATCTTCAACATTAGCATATAATGGCCTAATTTATGCAGGATTGTCCCATAAGACTAAATTTTCCCTTTCAAGCATAAGGGTGCATGTGAACAGAATAGCTATAATTTAGCTATGACCACTCTAATGCATATCGAAACAATAATACTGCCTTTATTTAGTTAATTAACAGCATCATAGCACATAGGAAGCAAGCAAGCACTGCCCTTCCATCAATACAAAGAATAAAACCAATTTTCTTTCTTGTATCTATCAATGACATGTAACAATTATCCTTTCAGAATTTTTTTATAAAAAGAACAGTTTACAAGTAGATATTAGTAAAAACTGTTGGAATCTTGTAGTGATGGCTTCGCATGATATCGATCGATGAAGGCGCAGCGGAGAACCCTTTATACAAAGACAAAGTCATTAAGGCAGCACGGAAAGACAATGATACTCACATGGGGCGACCTGTTAAGTAATCGGTCCATCATGCAGCAAGAAAACAACGAAAACCGCGAAAAAAGTCATATTTTGGCAAAAAAGAAAAAAAAAAAAAAGGAAAAAAAACCAACGGCAACCTAGAAATCAGGAAACGAGCAAGGATATCTGCCAAACCCCAGTTTTGTACTAACCCCCCTGTTTCTAACAACACCAAAGGGGAAAAGATCCAGCGACAGTTCCCATTTCTCGAATCTGTCGTCCGTGATAGCGGTTCAACTAAATTCAAGATCTCAGATCGAAAAAGGAACGAGAGAGAGAAGGCAAGGAGCAAGGAAAGAAGGAATGCGTGCCTCGAGGGTCAGATGAAACCCTAGCTCCACTTCGCGAAGACGGAGGAGGGGAAGGCGAAAGCAGGGATCGACGTCTCGAAACCCTCGACAGGGATGTGGAATCCTCCACCGCAGGATCGGAAGACTTACGCTTCAATTCGGACGCCAAATCATTTGACGTTTCCTCGGGTCAGTAGTAAGAGCTTATTTACCGCATCAATGGATCGGGTTATCTCTTTTAGCCCAACAACGTCGGACCCAAATCAAGCCCTAAAATAAGAAGGCACCCTTTGCCTTCTCAAAATGAACACTAATGTGTTTGAACTTTAGATAGATTAAAATACCCCCAACTATTTATTTATTATCAGAGACATTTATATTTTTTTATTACAAAATAAATAAATCCTATTATATTCGTTATCCTCTAATCTTCTCAGCATGTTTGTTCCCTTATTGTCTTACCTACTATTATGTTTTCATTATATTATAAAAAAATATTTTTTGTATAATATTATCTATTTTTTATTTTTTAATTAAGATAAAAAAATATATAATTTTAAATTATATATATATATATATATATATATATATATATATATATATAAAGATCCAAGTTAGTATTATTGCACATCTCTCTGAAAATTATGTTAATTCTCTGGAAAAAAAATTATATTTGGAGGGGAATAATAGATACAAGTGTATAGCTAAATCAGTGACAGCAGCAACCAATGGGCAGCTTGACTTGACCTGCCTGGGTTTTGGTGAATACCATTCGGTGTTTGATAAAGAGAATGATATGAATTTTCAAGAACTCTTACAGTGAATTAAATCTCAGTGGACTGTCAGTCTTGATCCAAAGTTCACAGCTCATCATCTTAATAAATCACCCACTTGTAACCCTTCTCATGAAGAGGCCACTCTTCTGAAGAAGGAAGGACAGCATGTGCATCGAGTGGTTCTGCTTTTGAGTTGCTTGACTATTTTAGGGAGGCGACAATGGGATGCAGATCTGAATCAGCCTCCCTTCCTTGCCGACAATTAGGTTGATTGTCGTCCAGTTCCTGTTTAGCAGAGTAAGAATCGCCATGCACAGTCGTTGTATGCTTCTTCACGTGCAGGTAAGCTGCTGGTTGGAGGCTCTGCACTGTAATCTTCGTTCATCTTCTCTACATGCAAGAAGTCACATGCCACTGGAGGTTTATGACTGTGTTGATGAGACTTGCTTGGTCAATGTTACAGATCACACCATCCAGTGCTTGGATTCAAATTTAGGCTGGCAGAAGAGTTACTGGAGAATGTTCTGAAAGTGGTAGGTCTATTTATTCCCTTTGCCTTCCCATTTGTTGTCAGGAAAGAGAGTGTGTGCAGGACCAGAAGCCTCACATGTTCTGCAACATTGTATGTAGCTGAGGACCCTTCTTTTCCAAAAGAAAACTACTTTGTATTAAATCGGATGTGAACAGTTCAAGGGAGATGAAATCCCTGCCAAAACAGAAGTGAAAGGAGGTAGATCTCCTCTCCAGAAAAAGCAGAATGAGAAGGAGGTGGGGCACCTCTCAAAACCAATGAGACAGGAGGTGAAGCACCTCTCAAGAAAACAGAAGAGTTTTGTCTGCCAAAATTAGCTAAGTTGTGTGTAGAGTGTTGGAGTTTCTGCTGATATGGGACCATCGGATAACACTGATCGCCTTGGCATAATAGGAAATGTGATTGCGGAGGGATGCTACTGTTCTGTGAAGGTGTCACTGCTCCAAAACTTCTGTTCTTCCAAGTGTCTGTCCTTTTCCACCTGGTGAAAGATTAGTTTGCTATGTATGTAAAAACTTTCTGACATCAAAAGATCATAGAAAAGCAGATATTGGTTTGATATATATGTAACTAAATAAACTTCAAAGCAAACGCCAGATCAAGATTCGGAATGGCCTCATAAAACCTACTCATTCTGCAATTCGACAAGGTGTATACTGTATGATTCTAGTTCATGTCAGCATCAGGTCATTATGCTTGTAGAAGATAAGGTGCTATGCTGTGTTATCTACAGACAGGAGCTCAACTCCCTTCCAATGGCTCGCGAGTCGCGTGGCCAAACCCAAAGAGTGATGATGCACACAAGGGATAATATGAAACCTATGGGACCTGAAGAACCTCCATTGTCAAATGATGGAATCATTCCAACAAACTAGTGGATCCACCGTTTTGTGGCCTTGGGCTGGATTCCACTGATTCTAGTAATGCACATGAAAGAAGACAATAATAATGAAATCATAATGGAGGTTGTTGACCTTTTCTTGTCACCAACTTTGAAAACAGAGCTTCAATTATATCTTCAGCTAGACTAGGATTTTTCTGCACTAGGTTCATAGTTGCCCTCTAACTATATCTGCAGCAAATTTACAGATCAATTTCACAACCTTATCTCAGATGTAAGTTGATATGGAGAATCAAGTTCCAAAAACCAGAATCTCCATGGAAGTTTGAGGGGAGACTGGAAATCATAGGATTTCAGTAGCCTACATACATTATCTATTGCCAATTTCATTTAACTAGATGTTAGCACATCGGTCTGCTAGTGTAGTAATGATGCACATGGATGATCACTGAAGCATCACAGCTTCATGTGACCAGAAATCTTATCATTCAGCATCAGTCGAAAATTTTTGATGCAGAATGTCATAATAAAAATCCATGAAGTACTGAACGAATAGAGAAACAGAAGTCTTAGTTTGTGAAAAAAGGAAATTCCAATTTTTCCCTCTACATTCATTAGAAGGGCATGAGGAAATTTAAATATGGACTAATTCACATAGAACAGAATCTTCATGGCAAGTATTTTCATCTCGATGATCCACAACAACATATTAAATATGGTTTTATCTTTTAAATTTATGCATGTATTGTAGCATCTTTCATCAGAATATATACACTATAAACCTCAGCATAGACTATTATAAGGCCCCTGTTTCAGATGAACCATTGTCCTAGATGGTAGGTACACATCTCCCTTTTTTTTATTCATCCTTCGGGATAATCAGAAAGTAATAGATAGAAGCTATAAACGAAGTTTATGCCCTAAATGTCATTCTTTGAAACAATGCTTCTCAACAAAATTGCATCTAGAAACCTTGCAATGGAGTTTTGATGCATATCACACTTGAAAATGGATTTAGGAACTTTCAAGAAAGCAACAAATGGTTGACCTGAATAGCCCCTAGAAAGATGTTGGCAAACTGAAGTACATTAGCAGCCAAAAAGCATGAGAAATTTGTAATGGTGCTAAAGTGTTTCCAATGGACTGGCTGAAATTGAACGATGTATTTATTTGGCAGTACCCATCGAACCTCTATAGCATTCTGAAAGGAAGCTCCTTCAATTTTTAGTTGGATATTAGTGAAATAAAATATCAAGACATGATTGATGTTTGTTACATCTCAAATAATTTTTGTCGGATGCCAAAAATCAGAATTCATATAGGGAGGCTGAAATTATTAGGTGTATTGTTCTATATTTCAAGCCTTTTTCACCATGAGATCTCAATTTAGTGGTCAACATCCACAGGAATGAGGCTTTGGAGCTTACTAGTTTGATTCTTCAACTTTACAGAGCAGCTTTCTTGCCACTGTTGTTGAGCACCAAACAAACAGCCTATATAATGTTCTACAGCATCTGATCCTTGAAAATGGAAAGGGCAACATGGCATGCAACAACCATAAGATCCTTCTGGATCCAAGAAGACAAGCTGACACGGACTTAGCTGGATTTGCCTAAGTCGTGCGGCACCCTCGCGCGTCCGTCCGCAAAGGTCAGCCTCCCCGAAGCCTCCCATTGTCCCTTAGGACCACCAAAAGAGAGAACGGGTTAGAGAGAACGCCTCCAACGGGATCCACAAGCAAACATCTCCGAAAAACACTTCATAGACAATGCAAATTACAAACAGATTTTACAAGCTCTGAACAGTGGCACAACAAAGGGTAAAATGGTCCATTACAGACCGAAAAGCTCTCGCACGTGTCTACATGACACAACCTTTATTTACAAGCCTAAAGAGGCCACCAACCCAACTAAAATGGGACTATTAAGCCTTCGGCCGCCCCTTTACATGTTGTACAAGGCATGAACATGCCAATAGACACGGACATATATAAGCATTACTTCAAACACCTTGTTTAGAAGTTTGTCCGTGACATTCTCCCCCACTTATCCCTTCGACGTCCTCGTCGAAGCCTTTGTGAACACTGCAACTCTTCGCCTTTGCTGAGTCTTCAATCTTCTGCTCCAGCTGCAATGCGCCTCCTGGTTCCCAGCTGCTCTCCGCTGCTGTTTCTGAGTAGTCGAACCTTTGATCCGCCATGCTGCTTCAACTCGCCAATGACTCTGACTCTGGTGTGGGGTTGGCTGAGTTGTATTGATCCTCGTTGATTCCTGCGGATCCACCAAATGAAGAAAAAGATCATTCTTACTGCGCCAGTTTCTCAAAATTTCCACATGCTGCTTGAACTGGGTGGATGCTTGTTGGAGCTTTAACGAGCATCGCCTCACAAACTTCTGAAGTTTTGGGTCCTTCCTCCACAAAATCTGCTCATTGACTCTTCTTTCAGTTAGTTGTCACATCCAAGTAGGTTCGCATCACTTCCGCTTTCGATTGGCATTTCGTTGGGAAGTGAAGCGGACAATCTACTCTCAGTAGCACTGATCACCGTTGGCGAGGATTTGACAACTATTGTCTTCCATTATCTTCGAAGGGTCTTTGAACTTGTGCAGAGCTCCTCTGCTGGATAGATAAGAGAACTGGGGTACTCGGTTTCGCCCATTCTCTTAAGAGTTGAGAAGGCAAAGGTTACTTGACTTCGCCCGCCTCCTCGAGGTTGTACTTCATGCATCGAGCTGGTTACTGGCCTTCACCTGCTCTTTGCTCACACTTCTGAAGCACTTGAAGTGTTTGCACTCCTTGCGTTGAGTTAGCTACTGTGATTCACCTTCTCAATGCCATTGAACTTCTGGAATGCAGGAAGTTTTCGCCCCAACTTGGAGTAATTCTCTGATAGATGAGGTCGCCTCTGGGATTGTACCGTCTTCTCCATCAACCCTGCCGCCTACTCCACTGAGTAGCAAAGGTACAGCACCACGTACTGCCTGCTTCGTTCCTTGGTCGTGCACTCTTGCATGACCCGAAGTCCTTCACTTACGGCTATCTTGATGAGAAACTTGTTGACACCGGTCTTACGAAGTTTCTTGGCCTCTGCCCTTCAGCCTTGTCTCGGTACTTGGAGATTGCCTCTGCATGCTCCACCTCCTCGGCCCCTTTCACGACCAAGCGCTCTCCCTCCGTGAGAGCAAGGGATCAATGACTTTGACGGAAGTCCCGCCTCTGCGGTACCATGGCGCTGCCATGCCCATGGCCCTACTATCCGTCGTCTCGCATCTACATCCCTTTTCTTCACAATCAGTAGATATGCCTTCGTGACACTCCTCTGAGTCCACCTCCATTCTCACTGATTGCTTGATTTTGGGTAGCTAAGTCCCTCTGGACTTGTCGTCGCTTCCTCGCCCCTTTCGACCTCCTGCTTCAACACCTCTGTGTTCTCCAAGCAGTCTGTTTGGTCGATGGAAATACAGACTACAACTCCCATGCATGGCCTCTGCCATCACATTGTAGGGTTTGCACCGATTCTGTTCTCCTTAGCTTCCTTGGTAGCAACGTTCGCTTACTCGACCTTGTCCTCTGACTTGTCGGGCTCCCTTAAGCGAATATGAGCTCTGGAGCAGTCCAACTCTCCAGCTGCTTCGATCATACCTCTGCATGATCAAGTCCCTCTCATGGGACTCACTGGTACTTGCATTCGAACTTTTCCCTTGGTGGAACCCAGCCCCCATATGCTGATGACCAAGGTTTTCATCCGATGCAAAATTCGGTGCACGCCCGGAAGACCCGCCTCTGTGGTACCATGGCCTTCACTCCTTGAATCCATAGCCCTTCTTGCCGTCGTGTTGTTCACCAAAGCGGAGCTCCCAGTAGCTCCCGATCATACCTCCATATGATCTAGTCCCTCCCGGGACTCACTGTCGTGTGTATCGCATTGCCACGAACTGTCCCACCACGATCCGCTGCACCATGTCGCCTCCTGGTGACATCTCCATTGCATTCTGATCCTTGTGGAATAAACTCGAATTGTGAACCCTCCATGTGTGGCCTCTGCCAATTCATCGCAGGGTCTCCTCCACCTTCGATTTTGTTTGCTCCTTTGGCAATCGACCTTCATCCACCCACTCTTGGGTCACACCTAGATGAAGCACCGCTCTAGGACAGTCCGTCGCCTAGTAGCTCCCGAAGTCCACCGACTTCACTGTAATTTGTGCACCATTGTCTGGATCCTAGGCCTCTGCCCCTACCAACACAATCTCCGCTGCGCACTGCTTCCTTCATGGCAACTTTGAATGGCAACATTGTGGCATATTCTTCAAGAGTACCCGCCTCTGCGTCCTCTTGCCCCGTGCTAAGGCCTTCTGAACCCAACTTCGCCTCCGCAAATTGAGTCACCTTAGTTCCTCCATCAAATGCTCCTCCGAGATAAGGTGCATGTGCCTAGAAGCTCCCTTCGTCTTTGGCACTATGCAAGATGAGTCCGCTCCATCAGAATGAAGGACCCATGGAACAACATGATCCTACTCTTGCCTCTGCAAGAGTTCATGTCTTTGACCTCTGTCTAAGGAAAGCACTGTGCTTCTGCTCCATGTTCCAACTTCTCTGCTGGCTCCCTTCATGCGGCTTGGGTACTTCACCAAGTTACGCCCAAGTTGCTCCGCTCCTCGTTTTCGCATTGAGTCGATGGTGGCCCTCGTGCCCACCATTCCACAGGTCAGCCCTCCCTTGAGTCCGATCTCCACATCGACTCCAAGTGTGCCTTCATTTAAGTTGCTTCAGGTCGCTCCCCCACTTGATCTCGCAATGCATCCACTAATGCATTCTCTCGAGCGAGATCATGCGACAACTCCTCGCCGCTTGCTCAGTCCATCGAGCTTCGTGGAGTTGTTGTTTGTGAGGTACTCCTCCTCAACATGTGAGGTCCGTCTCACATGATTCTCCCTCTGGGGAGCCGGGACTTATCCCTCCTGGATAACTATCCCGTTGGAGCAACATCTCTCTTCATTTCGGAGACCACCATCCCCTTGGACTACTCCGATCTGCTGAACAAACTGTGCATTGTTCTGCCTCCTGCAAACGCACTTGCTAGATTGCGACTCCACGTCAATACAGCCCCCACTGCACCCCTCAAGGCCTAGCAACATGCTGAACTCATTGCACACTTCAGCCTCCTACGGACGTATCCTTCGCTTGCCAAAGAGAAAGTTTCAATGCTCCATGGCGCCGAGTCTCGGTCGCCTTGGGATGGCCACGAACATTCCGTCGTCCGCATACAAGCCCATGCATGAGTACCAAATTCTTCGAGTTAGCAATTCCCCTCACCTCTGTGAGCTTTGCATAACTCTTTTGGTCGTTGCGCAACTCATTCCACCTTGCATGGTCTCATTCTTGCCAAGCGCCTCGCTTGCCTAGAGCACCATCAAGTATAGTTGTCAACGTTGAGCCGTAGCTCAAACTCAGCCATCCCAACCTTTGTGCGCTCCAAATTCTTCCAAGCTTGCCTGTTCTCGTGGTGCCTCTTGCGCGAAGGGTTGGCCATTCCTCTGAATGCCAATTTCAGATGCCCGCTCCTCTGAGCGACTCTTTTCCCTACATCTCCATGCCCGTTTTCCCTCAAACGGTCGCGCGTTGCTGACTGCCCTCAACGCAGCCCCGTTAGGTCCCCCACGTTTGCATGTCAAGTGTTTCTATGAGTGCTTGTCCCGCTCTGATACCATATGACACGGACTTAGCTGGATTTGCCTAAGTCGTGCGGCACCCTCGCGCGTCCGTCCGCAAAGGTCAGCCTCCCCGAAGCCTCCCATTGTCCCTTAGGACCACCAAAAGAGAGAACGGGTTAGAGAGAACGCCTCCAACGGGATCCACAAGCAAACATCTCCGAAAAACACTTCATAGACAATGCAAATTACAAACAGATTTTACAAACTCTGAACAGTGGCACAACAAAGGGTAAAATGGTCCATTACAGACCGAAAAGCTCTCGCACGTGTCTACATGACACAACCTTTATTTACAAGCCTAAAGAGGCCACCAACCCAACTAAAATGGGACTATTAAGCCTTCGGCCGTCCCTTTACATGTTGTACAAGGCATGAACATGCCAATAGACACGGACATATATAAGTATTACTTCAAACACCTTGTTTAGAAGTTTGTCCGTGACAAAGCGGTGGCTTTCATGTACCAGTTGATACTTGAGTCGCCGCTTGCCAT
Source organism: Musa acuminata AAA Group (assembly GCF_036884655.1). Classification (NCBI taxonomy): domain Eukaryota; kingdom Viridiplantae; phylum Streptophyta; class Magnoliopsida; order Zingiberales; family Musaceae; genus Musa; species Musa acuminata. The sequence goes on from NC_088340.1 coordinate 4,679,632, forward strand.
AAAGCGTACGCAGAAGTTAAGAAGCTGAAGTAACATGAATTCTACAACATGCAGAATGTTTGAATTTTACGATTTTTTTCTTAAAGTGATCATATAGGATATTTAACTCAATGTCTTTTACTTTTTCCAGATTGGAAGATACTCTAAAGAAATTTTCAGAAATTATAGAACAACTATCATCCAAAAGAGAAGAACTAGACTTCAGGTAACATGGTCTGCTTCTGGTTGATAACGGTCCCTTCTAAGATGGCCCTCTTTCTTTGGGGATTGTGGTCCATTTCTCAGCTAACTTACTGTTCCCACCACTTCCCTCATTCTTATGCAAGCATTACATTTGTGGCATATAATGTCTGACTTAATAGCTTCTAATCGACCAGTTGTACTAGAAACAGTCGATGTCAAAGAAAAATCATGTTAAAAGAACTAATCACATAGAAAAACATTGGAAGATCTAATTTACAATTAGGAAACAAAACTCGGCACGAGTTGTTTTAAGATTTTAAATCCAAGTTGATGTGCTTTATAGTTCTAATTTCATTTTGATAAGAAAGTTGTTCCTGAGCAAGAATCAGTTTAAGCTGAAAACTCATGAATCAATCTGACTAAATCAATGATCCGGGATTGGAACATACATGCCGTCACTCTAATTTAGCAGACAGAGAAACATTTTATTTCTGGAACAATACCTAAACTGATAACTCATGCAGTTCCTTGGACTCTAAAGTTACATCTTTCAAAAGTATGTTAGATCAAAAGCTTAGACAAACATAAACAGAAAGATAGAGATCACCTGAGCTCAGGATGGTAAGAACAGAGTCCCACATGCAACTTGTATAATCCCCTGAACAAGAGTAGTAATGTTGTCATTGATAAAAATGAGAAGAAAATGATTTAAACCTGAGAACTTGTATCAAACAAACTTGTTGGTGCAAGGTCACTTTTCTCAGAATCCAGTGCTGTGAAAACATTACTCCATATAAACAGTAATTCCAGCAAAACCTCTTCCTTGAGTGACTCCCATGACCAGATAATACAACACATACTGCACCATTAAATTGTCACCTACCAGAATTTATTCAGGAAGAAAGAGCAGTGGGCCAACTACGAAGAGATCCAAACATTTTCCTCCTCTGGGCATTGTAGATGACAGCAGAAAGGAGATCTGAAGACTGCATGTACTGGGAAAGGAGGAATATATTTACCAATACCCTAACAACTACGATGATATTTCTTGTGCTTGTTATTCCTTCACAGTATCCTCTGCTACTTTAGCCATCACTCTCCGCTGCCTCTGTCACTCGCTTTGTCTCCACACGGCCACCATGTGACCTTTTGTGCCCATTCTTCACTTCCTTCCGTGTCAAGATGAGGTGGTTCGGCTTCCACTTGAAAGTCTCCACACTCTCCCACCGCTGCTTCCTCCCCTTCTCTCTTCCCGTGTTCCATACATGTATCCGAGTCTCACTGCATCTCCCAGTCTCCTCTCCTCACTCTCTTCTTTCCCAAAACCCAAACTTTAGATCTCGCAGACCTTCAAATGGCTTCTCTCTTCTCTTCCACCACCATTGTGATCCTGCTGCTCTTCCTCAATGTTAGCCTCACCATTTCAGCGTCCACCACCACCACCAGCTCTCCTTCAAAGTCACCGAAGACTCAACCTTTGGGCGAAAAATCCATCATTGACACCGGAGAAAAGGGGGGAAAGGTTCAGAATCCCACTGCACTCAAGAAAAAGCCAATCTTGGCAACCAAAAACCAGACCAAACTCTTGAAGCCCAAGAAAGCTAACTCCACCACAGCTGCTGCCGCCGCCGCCGCTGGATCGAAAACCAGCAACAGCACCATCAAGATTAAGCTGGGTAAAAGCCTCAATGCTACCCTGAAAGCTTCAAATTCCACCAAGCTTCTCAAAACCATCAAGCCTATCAAGTCCAACTCCACCAAATCCTCCAAAGACCATCTCAAATCTCCCTATTCTACATCCAATTCGACCAAGCCCTCCAAAAAATCTGCTTTTGATCCGCCCATTGCCAAGAACAAGACCACATCCACTTCCAAAGCGACGAAGCCGCAGCAACCCACCAAGCCACCCCCGTCGAAGAACCCTACCAAGCCCAAGGCGAAGCCGGAGGAATCGACAACCTGGATGGAGGGCGATGACGACGTCGACGACACAGATCTCATTTCCGATTTCCGGGATCTCCCTTCCCGCCTGCTCCCGGACCTCGAGCGCCTCTCCACCACCTCCAAGGCCTACATCTCCGCCGCCAACCGCGGCATAGCCGAAGGCGTCAAGCCTTACGTGGGCAAGAGCTTCGCCCCCAAAGTTGCCGCCGTGCTCTCCTCGATCTTCCTCGCGCTCCCCCTGCTCCTGCTCACCCTCCTCTTCCGCCGCTTCCGGGACTACCTCTCCCTCCACCGCCTCCTTCTCTTCATCCAGGCCTACCTCGCCATCTACTTCGCCACCCTCGCCGTGACCGCCCTGGCGACAGGGCTGGAGCCCCTGCGGTTCTTCTACACCACCTCACCAGCTTCCTACACCTGGACGCAGGCAGCGCAGACGTTGGGCTACCTGCTGTACCTGGTGCTGCAGCTGGTCGACCTAGTGTCGGTGTTCTCCGGGGGCAAGGACGCCGGCGGGAGCGGCGCATCGGCGCGAGCGCTCGCCCTGGCGCAAATGGTGATCGGCCTGGCGGTGGGGATGCACTACTACGCGGCCGTGTTCCACCGGGCGGTGAGCGGGGAGGCGCCGCGGGCGAACTGGCGCGTGCACGGCGTCTACGCCGCGTGTTTCCTCGTGATTTGCGCGTGCGCGCGTGCGGAGAGGCGGAAGAAGGCCTACTACGAAGGGGGAGAAGATGGGAAGAAAAGCTAAGTTTCGGGGCCATACTGGGAAGCGGATTCCAGGGGCGTAACGGGAAGACGCGATGGTGAGACATGAATTGGTAATTCTTTTCTACTATTTATCTTCGTGTCGTACTTTACATGTTATCGACTACATCGGGCTACGTAATCAAGCGTAATAAAGGGAGGGGTAGATTGGGAAGAGAAACACAGGTGCACTGTACAAGACAAGACTTGTTACAAGTGTTCCATTGTGTCCTTGGAAGCCTCAAGCAATCCACACAATAAGTGCTATTATTATGTCTCTATTGAAACATTAGAGTAATTATTAGTGCATTATTGTATGTTTATAAGAGGAGGATTTGAGGGTTTTTAAGGGGAAACTAAGTAGCTTAATTTCCTCTCCAAAGTAGCACGATATTCTATATATTTAAAATATTAATTTGATCATATCCACTTACAAAAGTGAAGAGAATAGGTCTTTGCCTTCTCAACCCTTAAGAGAATAGGCGAAATTGAGTATCATAATTCTCTTATCTATCCAGTAGAGGAGCTCTGTACAAGTTCAAAGACCCTTCGAAGATAATGGAAGACGATGGTTGCCAAATCCTCACCAACGATGATCAGTGCTATTGAGAGTATATTGTCCGCTTCATTTTTCAACGAAATGTCAATAAAAAACGAAAATGATACGAATCTACTTGGATATAATCAATCCAAAGCGAAGACTATATATATATATATATAATATTATGTGGCATTGGGAAAATAATATCGATGCCACCGTCACTTTGAATTGGCGCTCACCGACACAAAAGAGCAAAGCCATCAATGTTTGAGCCACCGAACTGTCCGTCACGTGTTTTCACTACCGACCAAAGAACTACAAAAACAAAAACAATTTGTTTTAGAAAACTGAAACTAAAAACAATGCACGACAAAAAAAAAATAAAGAAAATTGAATTATCATTATTATTATTAGTATCACTTAAGCAATTAAACGTGGGTTCGATGATTGTTTTGGTTTCGAACCGATTCAAAATTTTAAATTCATAATACTCACCGGTTACCATATAATTATTTGTTTTCTTTTTTTTAATTGGTTCGATCCTAATTATATTTTCATTAAGTCATTGACTTGATTCACTTTAAATCAACTTTACAGTAAAAGCTCCCCATTTATGGCTTGCTGTAGTCAATTACTTGGAACTCTTCAAGCAATAAAGTCAGCATTCACGATAAATGCTTTCTGCAATCAGAGAAACATCCTCTCGTAGCTTTCACATAAACTGTTTCAGAAAGTGTTTTTTCTTTTGCCTGGAAATTAGAATTAAGAGTGTTTTCAGGTTGCCACCGGTGCGGTCTCTCCACCTGAGGCCGGCGAGCAAGCATCGGATTCCTTCACCCGATCTCTTCCATCGCTTGCATGCTTTGTACTGTGAGCTGGAAAAGAAAAGTTACTCTTCCGATCGCTGGGAAAACGCGAGCTGAGGTACTCTGCTTCCGGCATCAAATTCACAGCAAAACCTCCGATCCATCGGGACCATTTCGCATGCCGGACAGACATATGCTTCGATGCTGCCGCGACTGCGTCTTCTAAATTTGTGACAGCTAAATTCCATGTATTTAAAGCTGTCAAGTCACCTCACTCTCACAGATCACAATGAACTCGACATCATTCCACTGCGTGTTGGATTCTATAGTTATTGGCAAATAGAAAGGGATAAGAAAAGAAAGAGAATATTATTAGGAAATTATAAATGCATGAGTTAAGTGGTGAAGAGGGATTAATGAGAGTTGGAATAATTAGGTTAAGATTTATTGAGTCAAAATTCCCTATTTCCGATCTCGACAGGGATTTGACATGTTAATAGCCGTTGGTCTACTTGTCTCGGTCGAATCACCAAACAGGGTAGAAGAGTATTCCCATTGGTCGACCGCGTTGGATCCCCCCAAGGCTTGTAAATTGGGGGCCCACCGACCTCGTGCCATGCGACACGAGGTGACGATTCAAGCGCCAACCCGACCCCACCCCTACGGTGGTGTGGTCCCCGCGCACTCGGTGCGTGGGTCTCGTTGGGCGGACGCGTCGGATCTGTGAAGAGGCGGTGGTGATTCGGCCCGACAGAGAAGCGGTGTGGCGTTGCACCGCTCTTTTGGAAGGTGCCCGAGAAAAAGATCCCATGGATTTGCAGTCCATGTACGAAGGGAGCAGCTGTCAATATCCTCGCACTGCACTTGGATGTCTCCTCCCCTTGTCTTGTGATGAAGATGAGAAGAGAATGAGAGAGAGAGAGAGAGAGAGAGAGAGAGAGAGAGGGGCGCTGAAAGCTAAGAGTTGAAAGCCTTCGATTGTCAGATTCTCCCACCTCCGCTCCATTCCTCACTCGTCGTTTCTAGTGCTTGGTGTCTGCTTTCTGAGATGTATTTCCTCATTATTTTCTGTTAATTTGGCTTCTTCGACCGCGCCCAGGCCGACCCTCTCCGTGCCGTTGGTTTGACGGTGTTTCTTCGGGCATCAGCTTCTCTCGGAGGTATTTAAGTCGGCAATCCTTTTTATATTGTGAATTTCCCTGCTTTATTCGCAGAATATCAATAACATCGTAGGCATGATTCGATCGGTGCTCTGGGGCCATTTTTCCGAGAAAGTGCCGTCTTTTGTAGTTGTTTAAAGGTTTTTCTTTCAGTAAAGATGCTCCTTTAATGGAATCACTAGGTTTGCATTTAGGGTTTTGTTTTCTCCCCCACCCCTTTTTTGAATTAGAAAAAGATAGCTTTTTTGGAATCTTTATTACGAATGAATATGGATGTTCGGTGCGTTTTCATGCTAAATTGTGGCAAAGTAAAGAAAGGCATGTGGTTCATATCCAAGTAGGTTTATTTTGTGGTTCGTATGCAGGTCCACATCCAAGTAACAATTGTGTGAACTCCGTTGTAGTTGGGATCAATCACTTGTTCAGATACTAATAACATTTGGTACTGGACTAATTTTTATATAACGAGAATATGAGTTAATTCAAGCAATGGAGATCAGCTTAAATGTTTGGCTCTGTGGACATCATCAATTGCTAGGCCATGATATGCTTACCATGTCAATTTTTCTTGTACAATTGCGATTGTATTCTTCAAGTCAACTCTTAAAACTTTTAATTGTCTTCTAGTTGGGATCAATAAACTCCTTTGAGACATACCACAGCGTCAGGTGGTTCTCTTTATTTCTTGAAAACAAATTATTTGATTTCCCAGTATTTTAGTAGTCATGTTGTGTAACTGGCTTTTATTCTATGGGAATTATTTTTGAAGGAACTGGTTGAACAATAAAACTAGCTCTGTGCTTGTTGTGAATTTCAAAGATCTATTGTTCCACTTGATGATCATACACTGTATGAGTTATCGTAGCTAAATCTTGATGCATGTAGCTATGGCACTTTTGTGGATCAGGTCTTTTTGAGGGTCGAGATATATTTCAAAAATTGAGTCAATTGGAAACTTGGAATTATAAACTTGTTCGATGCTCGTTTTGTAGTTTAAAGATCTTTTATCCTGCTTTACGATCCTATTATGTCTGATTTATTGTTTAAAACAAAATCTTGTTGCATTTAATTATGGTGCTTATGTGGATCAGGTATTTTTGAAGGTGCGGATACACTTCTGAAATCGAGTCAATCATAAACTTGAGCTGGTTCCTTTTGTCATGGATAAGATTCCACCAGACTGCCCCTACCCAGGTTGCTTCTTTTGTGTCATGAAGGAAGGCAATCCCAGCAAGCGTAGGACGAGCATTCTGAAGTTCTTCAGGGAGCTTCCATCGCAGGATGATGATGGCCAAGTTCTCCCTATAAGCGGCCTCTGGAACACTGCCATGGCTCATCCAAATGACCCAGAGTTCATTAACTTGGGAATATTTGAATGCATGGCAGCATTAATATGGAAGGGCTTAAAGAACAGGCGCTGGCTTTCACATGACCAGAACATATATATCCCATACTATGCAGCTCATATAATAGGATCCTACACAATGAATATGGAGGAATTTGCTGAAAGGGCAATTCATGCAGGCGTCATTCCTCCCTTGGTTGAGCTTTTGAGAGGTAGACTGACCTGGGTGGAACAAAGGGTAGCAGTCAGGGCACTTGGGCACCTGGCAACTTATTCTAGTACTTTTCCTGCAGTTGCAAGTCACGGAGAAGTACTTGAGCTTGCTATTCAGCTTGCATCAAGTTCTCTGGAAATTGTCTATTCTCATTTTTACCAGTCTGTGGATAGGAGAATAAGCTACCACTGTGATCTGCTTACCCGTGGTATGGGAGGTGTGGAAATGGAGTCCAGGAAGGCAGAGGAATGGGCAAGCCAGTTACAATGCTGGTCTCTTCAACTTATTAACTGCTTTGCTTTCAAACCAGAGTTTCTGTTTGACATATGCAAGCCAGAGTTTTTAGTTAAATTACCAGGCATGTGGGGTGGTCTTGTTAATGAGAACTCACCAGCAGGTATTGGCTTGCTGCGGACAATTTGTCAACACAAGCTTGGCAGGGGTCCTGTTGCTAACTGTCCTGGTATCATCGAAGCACTATGTAACATTGCCCGATCGTCAGATGACTGGCAGTACATGGCTATTGACTGTCTTCTTTGGCTACTTCAAGACCAGAGCACTTCAAACAAGGTAATACAATAATATATGCCTTCTATTCCATAATATATCAATATTTGTTCATTGCTTGCTTGCGAAAGAAGCTGCGCATTAAAAAAAAAGGGAAAGGGGTTGCGCATAGTGGTGACTGCTTGTCTTGTACTCTTCCATGATGTGTTGTTTGATAAGTTTTCCTGTCTTCTAGCTGGTAAGAAAAGCTTGTTCAACTTCCTAGTTGGACTTGTTTATGACAAATAATGACTAGAACTAGACCTGGTAATAGATTCTTGTTAAATGCATCAGACTATGTTGGCAGTGTAATTTGTGGTCCCATACCTGAGAGGTGCTCACTCCCAATAATATGCATCTTGGTGAAGAAATAATGTGGTACATTATAAAATTGTCCCTGCAAAAAATAAGCTGTGGCTTGGTTTTACAGGATGGAAGCTTCAGAGACAGATGAAATAATAACTAATGAAAAGGCAGTCTTGGAATATTTATATCTTAGTTTTGTCATCAATTGAGCAATAGACATAGATTTGTCACAGCTGTTATGGTTACTCTCAGCATTTAACTTGATTGCCTCAATACCTCAATGTACATTCTATGGACAGCTCAGTCTTTTGAAACAGTATGAATCATATGATGCCGTATATGGTTTGAAAGAGGGAAAATCATTTGTGGGAGGTCTAGTTAAGTTCATTGGTTATCTTGTATTAACTATTACTAATTTCTTCACTATAATCAGATTCGGTTATCTTCTTTATTCAATGATTACAAATACTTGTAACGGTTACAAATATTTACTTATATTACAGTTCCTGAAGGATGCTATACTTCTCATTCAATAGGTAATAGATAAGGCAGCCCCAGCACTCACAGATTTAGCAGAAATTTCCACTCTTGGTGACCATAAAAGATTAGGTGATACTATTGTTAGCGTCCTTCAAGAACGTTGCCAGGCACAAGGAACAACACGTAATTATGTCAGCAGCCATACAAAAGAACAGATTGATGAGCTTTTAGGCTCCAGGCAGAGATTGAAATGGGAGAAGAGCATGCCGAAGGAGGATATCCAAATTAAACAAGCTGCAGCATTGGTTGTAAAGCTTGAAGGAAACTCTTTATTCTCTTCAGGAGATATTTCGGGCGCTGCATCAAAATACTCTGAAGCTTTGGCATTGTGTCCGATGAAGTCCAAAAAGGAAAGAGTTGTACTGTACAGCAATAGGGCTCAGTGTCATCTTCTTTTGCAGCAGCCACTAGCAGCCATAAGTGATGCTACACGAGCTTTGTGCCTTCATAACCCCCCTAATCGTCATGCGAAAAGCTTATGGAGGAGAGCCCAAGCATATGATATGCTTGGTTTAGTGAAGGAGAGCTTGTTAGATGCAATTCTTTTCATCAATGAGTGCTCTCAGTCTACTGATCCTGACCTTTCTTTAAGGCACAATAAAGTTCCTGATTATGCTGAAAGGTTGGTAAAGAAGCAGATGCATGCTGCATGGCTATTCAGAGAAGCAGCCGTAAAGCATGGGGGTATTCATACGGAGGAAGGGGCTGGAGATACTTATGGCCCAGAGGCTGATGACTCTGAGTGGGAGACGGCTAGTGAAAGTGACATAGAAAATGACGGCAGGGATGCAGACGACGATGAAGAGAATGATAACATCCGGAAAGATATGTATGACAAGTCAACTACGAAAGGTATCAAACTGATATTTAGTTAGGAACTTGGAGGAAAAATAATATACTGCATTTTGGTTTGCTAAGTTTGAGATTACTGTGTGTTTCTAGAAACAAGTTTCAGATTAACGTAAATATTGTGAAGAAGATCAAAGTTTCCTGATGTGTAATATACCAATCCTTGCAGTTTCCTTTATTAAAGTGACTCTTTTTAGTTTTACTAATTCTGCCTATATGATATGACAATTTAATATGATGTTTATTCATAAAGCATTAGTTAAATAGTTAAGTTAGAAAATAAAGGTAAGGATCTTTACTTGGGTATTACGGAGGATTCTTTGTTAGGTGGTTTTTATCACTTCTTATGATATTCTCAACAAAGTTGATAACATTTGTGAAATTGTTACATTTTGGTTGCTTTGGATTTATCGATTGCAGAGACTAAAAATCAGCTCATTTGACAGTGATAGTTATCTGCTTGCTTAGGTAGGATATCTAGTAGAATTTACAGAATAATGAATAAGGAATCCTTAGCATTCTTGGAAGTGTGTTTGTATGCCCCATTTCTTAGTGTCAATTGACAGCTCATATCACTAAATAGTGGACAAAGACATTAGACATCATCATTCCATATCATTGAAGGGTGGACAAAGATATTAAACAAATAGTTTTGAACCTTTGCTTTTACCAGTGAAACTCAGTAATTGAAAAGGAAGGCAAGATATTATGTCGTGTTGCACTGTGTGCACCAAAATCAGCTTAATTTTGCCATGTATATGTGATAATAGGACCATTTACCTATCTTCATGTGGGATCGTATGACTATGATCCACGAGATGCTGCAGGAATCCTTTTCTCACTGGTTTCACCTGCTGTTTTCTTGTTCATTTTGGTTTATTATCATTTTTTAAAGTCGTTTAGATTGTGCTTCTGAGATTGTTGTCATTGAAGTTCATTTATACTTCTCAAACTTGCTTCTTGTGCAATTTCATATTATGGTTTTGTTTATTATTTTTACCCTTAACTTCCATTTGCTTTTTCCTACATGTTTTTGCCAATTCTACTCTTATGACTGATCTATGTATGCCTTAATTAGAAATTAATGCCCCGAGGAACAATGAAAATGATTGTGTGGTATATTTAGTTCTTTCTCAAAATATTTTTGATGCTAAATAACTGGATGTATTAGGGGTTGTGGAAACCGTGGGAACAATTTAATAATATTTCTTAATGGAGAATAAGAACTGGCCTTTGTGACTACACATTCTTGAAGATGCTGAGTGTCAATATAACAGAATCGACTCTGTAGGTTAGCATGCCTGTACATAGAGTTAAGGAAGTTGGTTCTTCATAAATGCTCATTACAAGAGCGACTTCTCTGCCAGCAGGTATTAGGGCACAATTAATTTAACTTGAGGAGTATTATTTGCAGTATACATCACCACTACAAGAATTTAACTTCTTTCTTTATTGCGGTAGATTAATTTTGTGGAGATAAGATTTAATGTCAATACCTCAGGAGTATTATTTTAACACTTTGTGCTCAGATTTTTATTAAATTTTATTGAGTCTGGAGAGCTACCAATGTCTTTGCTCTTCATGCTTTTATTTTTTTTCATTTTACTGTTGTTTCATCTGAACCATTGCAATAATTTAACCAATTTGTTATTCCAGAGGATCAATTTTATGGAGGTAAGATTTAATGTCAATACCTCGGAAGTTTTATGTCAACACTTTTTACTCAGATTTTTATTATACATATTTAAGTATGAAAAACTAGCACCCCTCTAGCTTTTTACTTGAGTATTCCGCCATTATTACATTGGAACCATAGCAAAGGGCATTTGGCATGCTCTTCCCTTTGTGATGCAGCATCCTTAGACTGAATACCTTCTTCACGATATTGTAATTGGATCTCCTGAAAACCACCAAACTTGATGTTGCAAGTTAGTTTGCATTTCTTATTCTATGTTATAAAACACCATTCCTATTTATCAACCATAATCATGTTATTTTTGTTCTTTTAGTGGCGGCATTGGACGCCATCATTCATTGTGTTAGCATTTGTCAACTCTACAGGAAGAAAAATATAGTACTCAGATTTCCCTTGTGGAAGAGCTCTAATCGTACTTTGAACTATTTGAAACAGATTTGGTTCACGGATACAACATGCTGCTTGCAGAAGATGAGAGGTAAACTCTATGCAAGACTTGTCGGCACGAATTTAGCTTCTTGTTCAGACTTTTAAAGTGTTAATAGGTGTTTCTGCTAAGTTCTTTGGAGCGACTTTGAGGAACCTGGGCCTTGTGTGAAGGTTGAATCCACCTGTTACCCTCATCTTATTATCCACTAATGAACTGCAATATGAATCATTTCTTTTGCCGCTTGTGATGAGTTGAACAAATCCAGTGTATTTATTATATCTCCATGGATCAAAAAAGCTTGTAGCTTTCTATATCACATGTTTGGGTGAATTAATGCCTACTTGATGATTCGTCCATTCCCATCAACTAATGCTTTTGCTACTGTAGCACATAGCTTAAGAGTTTGAAGGAGAAGGAAAAGAAACCTTGCCTTCCGTTGACCACGCTGACCTTGCTCCATGGTCCCAGTGGCCAAAATGGGATGCCAGAGTGACCGAGCGAGCCAGAGAATGTTGTATTGGTCTACTCAGTGACATCAAAAATCAAAAATACTATTATTTTTGGGGTCCTTATTTGTATTCGTTTGACTAAGATGGATGCATTGTATGTATTCTACCCTTCATTGCTGCACACCATTATGTTGGATCTGTGTCAAGTTCATTGACATTTCAAGCTACCATTCTTGTGCTTGCTGTTCTTGTGAACTCCTTTAGTTGGCACACGCATCCTACCATCTAAATCCAAAGTTGGGTTGAGTTTATACATGCAGACTTGATGTCTCCATCCACAATTGGTCGTCTTAGTCAAAGCTAGCCTCCCTTCTCTTTCCTCTTCCCATCATGTTGTGGGCCGTGCCGAACAAAGGAATCGAGAATGGCAGAAGCGCATATGGCTTCACCAACTCAACCACCAGTCTTTGCCTCCACTCGCGCCTTGAGATCGTTCACCCGCTCATTTCTTTATGTTTCTTTAACCAAAACTTGATAAGAGAATGCGATAAGACGCTCTTACCAAAACTTCTTATAATGCGATTGGCATTTCGCTGTGTTTGGTAGACATACTTCTGTGCAGTTGCTGCAGGGAGGATGGCAGGAGGAGGATTCATCATCGATGGCCCGAGTCAGGATTACGGTGCAAGGCTAACAGCATCTGTGATCATCACCTGCATCATGGCGGCTTCCGGTGGCCTGATTTTTGGCTACGACATAGGGATTTCAGGTGGGTTTCGAGTTCATTCCACTTATTGCGTGAACTGATTTGCTTCAGTTCGAGCGTTGCTGTTGCTGATGATGGCAGTATCTGCTGGCTTTCTTTGGATCATGATTGGTTCCTCAGGTGGTGTTACGGCCATGGAGTCATTTCTGAAGCCCTTCTTTCCCAGTGTTCTGAGGAAGATGGCCGACGCCAAGCAGGATGAGTACTGCATCTTTGACAGCGAAGTCCTCACGGCCTTCACTTCTTCCTTGTATATTGCCGGGTTGGCTGCATCGCTTGTCGCCGGCCGTTTCACAAAGGCCGTCGGACGCCAAGCGGTCATGTTGCTTGGTGGCGTCGCCTTCCTCGTCGGCGCGGCCATCAACGCCGCTGCCATGAATATCGAGATGCTCATCTTGGGCCGTATACTGCTTGGAGTTGGCGTCGGCTTCACCAATCAGGTGAGTCTGGCAATTGCTACTATCACTTCGGCTAAGTTGAAGCTTTCGAGTTCGAACCAAGATCGATGGTGTTGCACGTATTATGTGACAGGCCACGCCGGTGTACCTGGCGGAGACGGCGCCGCCGAAGTGGCGAGGGGTCTTCACCACCGGGTTCCAACTCTTTATCGCCGTCGGCGTGGTGGCGGCCGGCCTCACCAATTATGGCACCTCCCACAACTCCACCTGGGGATGGCGCCTCTCCCTCGGCCTGGCGGCCGCGCCGGCCGCCATCATTTTACTCGGTGCTCTCTTCATCCCGGACACCCCCAGCAGCCTCGTCCAGCGAGGCAAGCTCGACGACGCCCGCGCCGCGCTCCGCCGCATCAGGGACCCGGCCGCCGACGTCGAGGCAGAGCTCAAGGACATCGAGCGCTCCGTCGAGGAGGCGTCCAAGATGGAGGAGGGCGCGTTCCGGAGGATACTGCGCCGCCGGTACCGGCCGTACCTGGTGATGGCGGTGGCGATCCCGCTGTTCCAGCAGCTGACGGGGATCATCGTGATCGCCTTCTTCTCGCCCGTCCTGTTCCGGACGGTGGGGTTCGGGAGCGACACGGCTCTGATGAGCGCGGTCATCTTGGGGGCCGTCAACCTCGCGTCGATCATCGTCTCCACTTTCGTGGTCGACCGCTACGGCCGCAAGCTCCTGTTCATGGTGGGCGGAGCTCAGATGATCCTCTGCCAGGTACATTCCTCTTTCTTCTGTATCCGAAAGCACGCAGTAATCTCGTGAATCCGCACTGAAACTTGTTCCGTTGTACGTGGAGGTGTCCGTGGCCTGGATTCTTGGAGCCAAGATAGGCTCCGACGCGCAGGCCGCCTTGCCGAGGGGGTACGCGGTGGCGGTCCTGGTGCTGATGTGCGCGTACTCCGCCGGCTTCGGCTGGTCGTGGGGGCCGCTGAGCTGGATCATCCCGAGCGAGATCTTCCCAGTGGAGATCCGGTCGGCCGGACAAAGCATTAGCGTGGCCATCAACATGGGCCTCACCTTCGTGCAGACGCAGACCTTCCTCGCCATGCTGTGCCGCTTCAAGCAGGGCACTTTCGCCTTCTACGCCGGCTGGGTCGTCGTAATGACGGCGTTCGTGGCCTTGTTGCTTCCGGAGACCAAAGGGGTCCCGCTCGAGTTGATGAGCGAGCTGTGGAGGCGCCACTGGTACTGGGGCCGGTTCCTCGTCGATGAGCGGGACCACGTCGCCACACCTCACCCATGACATGACCGAGCTTAATTCTTCGGTCTTCCTCTCCTTCTCTTCGCCATCGGTCCTATGCTGCTTATAAGCAAGCTTCTGTAATGTACGTGGACGGAACCCAAACCATGACCACTGAGAGGAAGCTTAAGCTTGTGTTCACTACATAGTTTGGGCCATAAAGCATATATGTATCCAAATTCCTTTGTCTTTGTGACTGGCCATGTAATGGAATCTAATTGCCATGTAGAATTTGAGTACTATCAGATGAGGAGGCATCACAGTTAACTGCACAGTTAGGCAATGCAGCTCTTTATCTCTTACAGGAAAAGGCGCGGTAAGTCCACCTTCTCACTAAATAACCTCCTCTCCACCGCCCCATTGATGGCTCTTCGATTGTAGTGCTTGCCGTCTCCTCTCTGTGTCTCGCCGATAGTTTCTGTTGATTTGGCTTCTTCGACCGCGCCCAGGCCCTATCGGTGCGGTTGGTTCGACGGCGTTTCCTCAGGCATCAGCTTCTTTCCGGGGTACTTAGGTCATCAATCCCTTTTTTTACCCTCGATTTGCCTGCCTTTTCTTTTTGGCACAATAGCATTGTAGGCATGGTTCGCCGGTGTTCTGGGGGCGTGCATTCGAGAAAGAGTCGGTCTTTTATAGTAGTTCGAAGGCTTTTCTTCTGGTGAAGATGCTTCTTTGATGGATTCACTGGGTTTGAATTTAGGGTTTTGTTTTCTCCCCCACCACTTTTTTTTGCATAGGAAAAAAAAGATTACTTTTTAGAATCTTTAGTACGAATAATTATGGATGCTCGATGCATTTTCATGCTCAATTGTGGCAAGGTAAAGAAAGGCATGTGGTCGATCTGTTCCTTTTTTTCAGGTTATTGGGTTGACTGTCTTTTTAACGCAATGCTTAGACACCTTTGATGATTTTAGGTACCTTTTATTGCTGCCGTGCTTCTTTTGCTGATTTTGATTTATCGAGTGAAATTTGTAGTTGTCTCGTGATCTATGGAGCCGAACGCAAGGGGAGTCGTTGGATCTCCATGTTCATATCCAGGTATTAGGTTTATTTTTTGGTTGATAATTCCATGTCCATATGCAAGTAACAATTGTATAAATTCACTTGTTCGTGTCCCAAGAACATCTTGGTACTTTTACTTTTTCTCTTTATAATAAGGAGAAGAGTCAAGGCTTGGTATGAGTAAATTTATGCAATTAGGGATAACTACGTTTGACTCTTTGATTGGTATTGCAATATATCATCAATTGTGATGCAGTGCATGATGAGCATTGAATGTTCTCGAGTTTCAAAACAATAAATTTCAAGCTCATCTCCATCAAATTTCAAGAAAATAGTTTGTATCTTGATATAATAATGAAAATTCAAAATCACCAGGTACAATACACTATGAATTTAATATGTATTATAATTTGTACTTGACTCTTAGTAAATTATGACTCATTAAATAGATGGTTGAGGGATCCAATGTACAAGGGATCTATAAAAAGGGAATGAAAAACGATTGGTGGGACATTCTAGTTTTTGAAACCTCCTCAAGCTTTTATATTTCGAACTATTAGCTCTTGGTCTCTCTTAAAATAGAGAGAGTTCTTTTATCCCCTCATATCTTACTTCTTTCTTCACCCTCTCTTTGTCTTTTCCTTTTTTCTGTTTTCACATCAAATTACAAGACCTTTAATATGCTTACCATCTCAGTTTAGTTCAAGGCGATTCCAAACCAACTTGATCGGTTCAAGTCCACTTGACATATTTGAAATCAATCAAATCTAAATTAGATCATCTATGATGATTTAAGATCTATTTTATAAGCATTTGAGGTTGGTTCCGTTTGGTTCTAGTTGAATTAAGTTTGGTTTAAGTTAATTAAGCTATAAGCTATTTCAATTAGAGTTTTGGTTAAAAAAGAATTATTTTTATCAGTTTTTGATAATTCCTTATTGATGTGCTTTATCCTATATTTTAACTTAAGAAGTAACATACTACTTTATAATTGTCATGACTCATCTGATAAGCTAACTAGCTTATCAACTTCGTTTGATCTAAACTACTAATCAAAGTATTTAAGTTGAAATTGATAATAATATACTCATCAGACTCATATAAGTCAATCTTAATCTTGTCCGCTTCCGATGTAGGACTAATTGGGGGTGTTACAATAATAGAAATGAGATTTCAGTGGAGAAGATTTTTTCATCACTGTGGAGAAGATTTTTTTTATCACTTATGAGATGCAATTTTTTTTTCAGTAAAAAAATGAATTAATAGATAAAAAAGCATCTATAAATTATAAATAATAAAATAATAATTTATAGTTTTATACAGTCCTGGTATCATCTAAGCACTCCGATCATCAGATGACTGGCAGTGTATGGCTATTGACTGTATGTTTTGGTTACTTCAAGAACAGAGCACTTCAAAGTTTAAACAAGGTAATACAACCTTCTATCCCCGTAATGTATCAATGTTTGTTCATTGCTTACTTGCGAAAGAAATTGCATATAGGACTGCTTAGTTTGTACTCTTGTATGATGTGTTGTTTAATAGGTTTTTCTGTGTTCTAGCTGGTAAGAGAAGCTTTTTTGCATTCTTTTACTGGTTCAACTTCCTAATTGAACTTGTTTATTTCAAGTAATGACTAGAATGGTGCCTGGTGATAGATGTTTTTTAACCGCATCAGTGATGTGAAACAAAAAGAAAGAGAGACAAAGAGAATGAGATATGGGAGGACTAAGAGAATTCTTTCTATTTCAAGAGATATTAAGAGTTAATAGCTCAAAATATAAAAGCTTGATAAAATTTCAAAAACTAGAATGTCACCTCAATCTTTCTTCCTTTCCCTTTTATAGATTCCTTGTACATTGAATCCATCAAATACCTATTTAGTGACTCATAATTTATTAAAAACTAAATATAAATTATAAAATATATTAAATTTATGATGCATTGTGCTTTGATAGTTTTAAATTTTTTTAATTATTTTAAAAAATGAATCATTTTTTAAAATTTGATAGGATTAAATTTAAAATAAATTATGTTGAAACTTGAGAGCATTCAATGCCCATCATACACTGCACTGTATCAGTCAGACGAGGTTGGCACTGCAATATTTCACAAATCTTGCATGAGATCTGATCTAGTGGTTAGACTAAGTTGGGTTAGACAATATGTTGCACAACCACTGTTATGCTTTTAGGACCACACATGTTTGAACAGATAATTTCAAATGAATTCAACTTTTTGATTACCTGGATTGTGAATGTTGTGGAACATCTGGGTGTCCCACCTGCTATCAGTCTAAAATGTTTCCTCCAAATAAATGATAGTAGTAACTGATGTGGACCCTCTTTTTATATCCAATTATTATTTTTTGGATCATCATTTATATATGTTTTGACTTTAAAAGGATGCAGTCTTTGTATTTTAACCTCTAGCAGCTTATTGGTATTTACTAGAGACACAGTCTTCTTCTTCAATCTAATTACTCAACCTATTACTCCTCCATTCATGACTGCACCATTATCTTGGATCTTTGTCAAGATCATTACCATTTACTTTCTTGGAACAGACAGTCTCCATTTTGCTTTTCATCAGCTACCTTTCTTATGTTTGCTGCTGTTATTGTGAACTTTTTTAGTTGGCACAGACAACTCACCTACTGAATTATTGATTGCCAGGAAAGTCAAACTTGGGTGGACTTTACACATGCAGAAAACATGCCTCCAGCCACACCCCCCTATGTCTTGCATCTGAATAGTATGGTCAAATCCACATGTCTACCAGCAGGTAGTTATTTTTACAGTTAACAACCCATTGGAAAGCTTCTAACTGCACAAAAGAAAGTTAGAGAGTTGTCTTTCCTCATATCAAGAGAAAGAGGTGTGTGTGACCGACTATTCTCCTATTACAAGAGGGTGTTCTATGTTTTCTCATTGTATTGGATAGCAGTTGTAGATCTCTTCATCATAGTGAAATCCTTTTAGCCTTGCTAAATCTGTTTGTGTTGAGTATTTTTTGCCCTTCTCAGTTTTCAGCTGTAGCTGCAAGAGATTGTTTCATTCTCATGGTGTTCTTGACAACCTTGGAGTATCATCCCACTGGAATTCTAATTGAAAGCTAGCTTTCCTTCCCCTTCCTCTTCCCATCATGTTGTGGGCAGTGCTGAATAGTGGGAGTTGAGAATGGCAGAAGCGCAGAGGCCTCTACCAACACAACCACCAGCTTTTGCCTCAAACCTCACCTTGAGAACCTTCTTACGGACCACACCCACTCGTTTCTTTATGTCTCTGTTCTCTGGTTGTCATTTGCTCCACTTGGTCGATGTTTCTGCGCGGAAACATGATCAGAGTGCTATAAAATAGGTAGAAGGGAAATGGCAGCAATAGGTGGACTGATACTTTGATAGGCAGGAGCAGGATTCATGGCTGATGGATCGTCTGCGGATTCCGGTGGAAGACAAACAGCCTCTGTGATCATCACCTGGGTCATGGCGGCATCCGGTGGTCTAATTTTTGGCTACGACATAGGGATTTCAGGTGGGTTTCAAGCTCAAGCCATTTCTTGCATGAACCGACTTGTCTCAAATAAGTGTTGATCTTGCTGCTGGATTCATTGACATGGAAGAGAAGCAATGTATGATCCTTGGTTTATCATGAGGCTGACATGATGCCCGTATCTCTTGGCATTCTTTGGATCAGGATTGGTAGCTAATTGCGTTACATGTCTTCTGCACAGGTGGTGTCACGGTTATGGAGTCATTTCTAAAAACCTTCTTTCCCAGTGTTCTGAGCAAGATGGCTGACGCCAAGCAGGACGAGTACTGCATGTTTGACAGCCAAGTCCTCACGGCCTTCACTTCATCCTTGTATATTGCCGGGTTGGCCTCATCACTTGTCGCCGGCCGTATTACGAAGGCCGTTGGACGCCAAGGGGTCATGTTGCTTGGTGGACTCACCTTCCTCATCGGCGCGGCCATCGATGCCGCCGCCGTGAATATTGAGATGCTCATCTTAGGCCGTCTACTGCTTGGAGTTGGCGTCGGCTTCACGAATCAGGTGTCTGGCAATTGCTACGATCACTTCAGTTAAGCTGAGGCTCTGAGTTCGAACCAAGATTGATGGTGTTGCATGAATCATGACAGGCCGCTCCGGTGTACCTGGCGGAGACGGCGCCGCCAAAGTGGCGGGGCATCATCACCACGGGATTCCAATTGTTTATAGCCATTGGCGTGGTGGCAGCCAACCTCACCAACTACGGCACGTCCTACATCTCCACATGGGGCTGGCGCCTCTCCCTCGGCCTGGCGGTCGTGCCCGCCGCTGTCATCATCCTTGGCGCTCTCTTCATCCCGGACACCCCCAGCAGCCTCGTCCAACGTGGAAAGCTTGACGAGGCTCGCGTCGCACTCCGCCGTGTCCGGGGCTCGATCGCTGATGTCGAGGTCGAGCTCATTGAGCGCTCCGTCGAGGAATCATCCAAGATGGAGGAGGGCGCGTTCCGACGGATAGTGCACCGCCGTTACCGACCGTACCTATTGATAGGGGTGGCGATCCCGTTATTCCAGCAGTTCACGGGGATCATTATGATAGCGTTCTTCTCGCCCGTCCTGTTCCGGACGTTGGGGTTCGGGAGCAACACGGCTCTGATGAGCGCGGTCATCTTGGGGGCCGTTAACCTCGCGTCGATCCTCATCTCCACCTTTGTAGTCGACCGCTACGGCCGCAAGCTCCTGTTCATGGTGGGTGGAGCTCAGATGATCCTCTGCCAGGTACATTCCTTTCGCTTCTACAGCTGAAAGCACGCAAAACTCTCGTGAATTAGCACTGAAACTTGCTCTGTTGTACACGGAGGTGTCCGTGGCCTGGATTCTTGGAGCCAAGATAGGCTTTGACGGACAGGCCACCTTGTCGAAGGGTTATGCGGTGGCGGTCTTGGTGCTGATGTGCGCATACGCCGCCAGCTACGGCTGGTCGTGGGGGCCATTGAGCTGGATCATCCCGAGCGAGATCTTCCCGGTGGAGATCCGGTCGGCGGGACAGAGCATCAGCGTGGCTGTCAACCTGGGCATCACGTTCATCTGCACACAGGCCTTCCTCGCCATGTTGTGCAGCTTCAAGTATGTCACCTTCATCTTCTACGCTGCCTGGATCGTGGTTATGACGGCGTTCGTGGCCTTCTTCCTTCCGGAGACCAAAGGGGTTCCCCTCGAGTCCATGGGCGAGCTGTGGAGGCGCCATTGGTACTGGGGCCGGTACCTCGTCGATGAGCATAAGCACGTCGGCACACCTTAGCCATGAGCGAGCTTAATGCTTTCTTTTCTTCTTTTCGCCATTAATTTTTTATGTTGCTTATAAGCTTGTATAACGATCACGAAGAAATAAATATAAGGCATTAACATTAATTTCCTGCATCGTCCCTGCCGTATACTTGCTCTAAACCCAAAGTATGACCACTGAGAGTAAGCTTAAGCTTGTCTTCTTGGCCAGGAAGAGCTGTGTTTTTTGTCTTTCACTCCAAAGTATGGACCATACAACAGATATGTCTATGACTAGTGGTGCAATGGAATTTTATCTGAAACAGGGATTGCTTGACCTCAGTTCTCTTCCAGGTTCTTTAGAAGATGCCATTTACTGCTGCTGTAATCTGATATGTGGTCACAGATACATGCATGATCTCATAAACTGGTGATTTATATTACTGTCATTGGGAAGATCTGTGGAAAAGCCTGAACAGAGAGGATGAACCCTTTGAAGTCCAACATTAGATTGGGGTAAGAATGCAAGAGGTGTCAAGCTTAGAGACTTTAGCTGTTAAGCTTCAAAATTGTGCACTATTCAAGTTGCTGGGCAGTGACAATTATTTGGGTTAGACATTGATAAGTGGTTTTAGGGCAACTGTTTGAGAATTAAATGCTGAGATAAGGTTATCTTGTTCATGTAGAGATGGAGGTTTCTTCAGCTTAAAATTAGTGTTAGAACCCTTGAGATGTGAATTATAAGCCTCGATGTTATGCCTCGACGAGAGCATCATATGAACTAATTCGACCACTTAGAAATACATATATTTTTTTTTATCAAAAGAAAAAGAAAAAGATAATCGAGATTCTCACCGATATGAGGTTTGAGAAGAATCAATATACCAGAGGTTATTTTTATGTTTACGACTGAATGAGAATTGTTTTACATATATGATATATTTTGATTACATTTTAAGATTTTTCTCTTTCTTTTATGTGATGAATCTGATAAAATATATTTTTTTCTTTATCCATGACATATGAGACTTCATGTGGTATCCAACAAATGGGTCAGGGGATTAGGTAGTGGAAAGAGCTTCTCCTTCATTGCTGTCACTTACAATAATCATGAACAATCTTTCTTTCTACCAAATATTTCTTAGACAAAAGACTTGAAGAAGCTTTCACCCTAACCTTTTACCACACAGTCAAGCAACAACACAGCTCTTTCTTTATATGAGATGGGAGTTAGATGTGACTTCTTAGTTTACTTATAAGAGTCAATCTCTTACGGAAAAATCCATTTAGTCCACCTGCCCACTAATTAGAGATATGGACATGCAATGGCTCTTCCGAATCTAAGACAATTACAAGTGTTTGCTCCTCAATTAGGAGGGTGTGACATATGATCTTCATCAACTTTGCCAGTTGTTGCTTGTGATGCATTATCATTGATATCATTGTTAAGGAATTGGAAAATGACAAGATGTATTATTCTTTTGGCTACTTGGATTCTTCCTATCATTGCTGCTGCTTTGTTCTGTCACTTCACTGACATGACACCCAAGTCAAAACCCTAACTGCCAGAGATGCCATGTTTCTTCTCTGCTTTGAATGCACTCCTTAAATTCATCTAGAAGGATCTGCTTGCTTGAGGAAAACATCATAGTTTATATTGCATTTGCAGACATTTCTTTCACTGCAGGTAGAGGTGGGCCTCAATACCTGCTGTTTAGTCTAACTAAATTATACATAAATGTATCACAAATTGAGATGAATTTTACTTATCTTTAGTGCCTTTCCTTCTTACTTTCATTGTTAATTGTGTCTTCAAAAAGATTATGATGCATGAAAAAGGATTAATCTGTATGATAAATAGAAGCTTTTCACAGGATCCTATCAGCAGTGCCTTTACTTCTTTTTCATTGACCTGACCATTACTGTCCTGATGATCTCCACACTGTGGATATAAGATAACGTTATTCTTGTTAACAGGAGGAGAGAGACTAAGAATCTTATATGATCAGAGACAAATGTAAACAAGGAAATAAGAAAGAGGCATATATGGATATTATGTGTGTAGTATGTACAAAGCGTGCGTGTATGAGACAGTGTCATTAAGCACTGCATACGATGAGACAAGATAACACAAAAATCGAACACTCCCAAAGAAAGTTGAGGAAATAGAGACTGACAGCAGCTATCAAGACGTGGAAGAAAGAGTTCATGCAAAATCACCCATAAATGGATCATCGAACAACATGTCAGGCCACAAGGAAGGAGGATTAATCCCACTGTTACCGCAGCTGGAAGCACTATAAGCACCACCCACCAGGCTGCCGATGGAGACGTCGGTGAGAGGAGGAAGAGGTGAATTAGGAGACATGAATGGTGATCCCGGTGAGTTGTCTCCCAGGTTAAACCCCGTTAAGTTGGAGGATTGGTTGGTCTCGCTGTTTATAGGTTGATCAAACATGGAGCACGGGATCTCAAGCTCTGGCAATAACGGGTTGTCGGATGTTTGGCCATTGATATCTTGAAGAGGAGTTGGAGAAGGGATTGAGAGTAAAGAAGACATCTGGGAGTCGAGAAGACTGTTGGTCTCCAAGTCTGCGCCGGTGATAGTGCTAAGGTGATCGGTACCTGAACTACCTGCCATGGCGGCGGCGGCAGCCAGCTGCTGGAGGTACTGCAGCTGTGCAGCCTGGGCTGCCTCGGCCTGCAGCCGCGCAGCGTGGTCGTCCAAGGGGCGGCCGCCGATGAGCTCTCCGAGCTTAGCCAAGGCGATGAGCTGCTGAAGGGCGTCAAAGAAGTCGGTCCTCGGGCGGTGCGTCATGGGGTCGAACCCCATCTGGATCAGCCTCTTCTTGAGGTGGGTGTTCCAGAAGTTCTTGATCTCGTTGTCAGTCCGGCCTGGGAGATGGGAAGCAATCGCCGACCACCTAAAACGTCCGAAAGCGGTTTACACCAAGAGCTTCGAATTATATGATCATTTAACTACAGTGCAGGAAATGCATGTATTACTTGTTGCCAAGAACAGAGTGTAGGTTGAGAATGATCTGCTCCTCCTCTGGGGAAAACCTGCCTCTTTTGATATCCGGCCTCAAATAGTTAGTCCATCTTAGCCTGCAGCTCTTCCCACATCTATTTAGTCCTATAGCAGAACACAACCAAATTTAGATGCCAGGATCCAGCCACACAGAGAGAGAGAGAGAGAGAGAGAGAGAGAGAGAGAGAGAGAGAGAGAGAGAGAGAGACCAGCTAGCTTTGGGAGGGCTCTCCAGCTGCCATGGCCGTGCTTCTGGACATACTGGACAAGCTTCTGGTCTTCTTCAGGTGTCCAGGGACCCTTCTTGAGGCCATTCTCATCACAGCAAGGGGATCTCCCCATTGAAGTCTCCGGCGGCCAGATCAAGGGTGGCCACTGGGTTGTAGAGAGAGAGAGAGACCACAACTCCCTCTAAGGTTATCCCACTTCGCCACCCGAAGCTCGGTCTCCCATTTATACACACGTTAAGCTTTAGACTCGGTTGTCCAAAAAGACCAATCCACCCTTCCCTTTCACCTTTCATTAAGCATTACAGGGATCGGAACACAGAGAAAGATGTTTGGAATTCCGAAACACCGACGGCAAGAGCCGCCATCACCTGTACGTATATATTGCGTACGTGATCTGGAGACGTCCACGTGCCCCAGGGGCGTGGGGTGGTCAAGAAAAGCTTTCCCATGCACGCAACACCGATGGAGAGCTTCTTCGTGAGGCTTCCATGTCTGTCGACGTTCACACGTAACTTTATTTTCCAGCTTGGCTTTTTCTCTTTGCATGCATACAACCATCCCACGTAAACGCGTTTTGCTTTTCTCGTGCATACAACCATTAATCAGCACAGTCTGAAAACGCAGTATAGAGACAACTTGATGTATGCATGCGACTTGGTCAGCCCATGATACATGGATGTCCTACTGTTTGATCTCATGTGTTGGTCATCCGAAGCAACACGTAGCCGTACAGCTGCCGGGAATACAGTATATATAGCAGCGTTAGGTGGTCATGGATTGACTCTGAGAGAAATAGTCATCGGATGTGAACTGGATTAAAATGAAAAGAAGCGAGTCAGAAGCCTACATGATCCAAGAAAAGATGCAGCTTTGCAGGGAGATGATGAAGCAAACCCGGCAGTGCGAGATGCTTCAGAAATGGCCGATGCAGCATCCATCAGCAGTTGACACGGCGAGTGGCCATGGCGTAGGTTTCTTTGGGAGCAGTAGCAGATGAACGACACTCACAAGGGTCCGACCATCCTGTTCCTCGTGGAAGTTGACAGCTTTCCCACTCTAACCAAACCCTTCTCTCATAGGCTCTCATTGCCAGATAATATCGGGAGCTACTTGTTCCTCTTGACCATCTTATACCTTCATCAAGATCATTAATAAGTGTCACAAACGTAGCTCTTTGACATATGGTTTAATTAGTGAGGATATATATAATGCGACCATTAGATCTCACATGCACCTTTCCTTTGGTTCGTACCGGACTCTAAATATCATGTTGCTTCCATCATCTTCTCCTGACCAATCATCTGTGTGTTCCCAAGAAACAAGAGGTAGTACTAATGTTGTTCTCAGGATCAATATAAGGAGACTGGATAAGAAGAATGACATGGTTTCTTCACAGTCCATGGAATGTAACAGGAAGAGTCTTAAGTCTTCCTGTTGTTCTATCACCAACATCATGGCACCACTATCTCTTGCATGACCATTTAGAGGATAATCATGGTGAGCACAAGCATATCTTGACAAGGAAGAGACGAGGCATTGCAAGGACTTGATCAAGAAAAAACAAAGCTTTCTTCCTTTGTTAACAGTATCGAAGCTAAGGATCGTAAGATACATCTTAATGATATGGTAACAAAGGTCATGCATATGTATATATATCTGGTCAAGAGTAGATAACTCTCGGTATAAAAGTAAAGAAAGAGGAGAGAATATAGCATAACATCGAGCTGCTTTCTAGATCACTGTGCAAAATCGTCAATGATCACATGGATATTTAGATGAGATGTGGACAAGAGGATGATGACACTTGTTTTGACGGTGTGTATGGGGTAGCAAAGAAGTTGGTGCAGCCAACACCCAAAATCTCCACCATCTCTCTCATCTTCAACAACAACGCCCCTTCTTTGAAGACATTCTTCCCGGCTGACGCATTTCCTCCCACCCAGCAAACTTATACGGCCACCACCACCGCACATACGAAGCCTCACGCATCGTATACAAAGGATCAGAAGTTGCAGAGTGCGTGCGCATGGAGGAGAGAAGGTTTGTTCCACCCCGAGGTTACCCAAAGCAAAAGCAGCTCCTTTAATAAAGATTTTGGAGACCAACTAAACCTACAAAACAATACACACCTACTAGCGGTGGCATCACTGGCTACAAAGAGCAAACGCAAGAGGACAGGAGAAGAAAGGTCTTCCTCCCTTCCTCCTTTTTCTCTCTCTCTCTTTCCTTTCTGCTGCATGGTTCTTTTTTCTCTGGACTTGCATCACTTGGTGTGAGCAACAAGTTAAGCAATATGATGTTAAATCCCACATCAGAGGAAAGCCTACCGACTCACTTCCTCAGCTAAGCTAGTGTGTCTGATACTTTTAGGGTTGCTTCCACAATTAGGGTTCCTTGTCGAATGGACCATATGCATCCTGAGGTAAAGCAAATAACAAAAACGCATGCATCTACAATCGACATCGGATTGGTTATATCACCTCTCCGATGATGGATATGTACAAACTACTAATCATCTGATTCTAATAATGTCTCTCGGTTTCCGAGCACTACACAACACGCGGCAACTGCTCATGTAAATTGCCTTAAACTTTGTCTGCAAAGTTGAGACCAATACAGGATTTACGGAGAGAAGATAGAAGAGCGCAAATAGCGGTCGAGTCTTACGATACTTTGCGAGATCAATGCCATTTGCTTCCAATCTAGTACTCCATGGGAGTACTACTAATACAAATTGCGACTGTGTCTTACCAGTTCATCATTTGATGGATAATAAAAGGAGCAGGACTACTAGAATGCCACACACGTGAATGGTATCTCAGTTGTTGTTTAGATCAGCCTTGTAAACTAACGAGTTGTAGGACAGTAATAGTCAGATGTCTTAGATGTAGGGTCCTGCAGATCTAATGCTGAGTTCATCATATCTTTCCCATTTCAATGAAAGTAACAGGCAGATGTCTTTGTTGTTTTCGAGCTCTCTTTCTTTAAGAGGAGTTGAAACTTCATGGCCAAGTGGTTATGATTTGAGACCATCACTGTCCTAAATTACTAATGCATTATGATGTACAGAATGAGGATTGTGATAGTAGAAGATACAGTAAATGGGAAGGAATCGACAAGCCTGAGGTGAACAAAAGAAGACATGAAGGTTTTGTAGGATGTTTCTGTGATGAGATTGCCGACAAGGTAGACCACTTTAGGACAACACTATAAGCAGCTTCAGAGGATTCTTACCTTCAGCACTTTCCTATTGTTACTTCACTTGATGTGTCAGGATTTTTGCATTGCCAAGATCTATGAGCTGCTTGATCTCTTCTTTCTCATCTTACACTATGATCCTATACTCGGTGCTGACAAAAGATTGAAACTGATTCATCTCTGACGATGCAAGTCCACAGATCATGTCAAAGTTATCCCCTGTGTGTCTAAGGTTCAGCATAGAGTTGTTTTCATGCTGCCTTCACCATGGGAAGGTGCAGTGCTGAAATGGTGCTTTTTTCTGTCAAGCTAAATTCATCTTATTATTTTTTGCTTAAATGCAAAATAGAAAATATTTGGAAGTAGAAAGAAAATGTGTTGTCCTCATGTCACTCACTCATTCGAGGGGCTGACTCTGACTATTCGATGAGATCCAACCTGAATCATGCATTTTATATGACAGTACAAGAGTCATGTAAGGGACATGAGGGGGATTACTGTTTTATATGACCACATATGGAAATTGATTCCTTAAAATGAATAATACAAGGACAATGGCAGGTTAGTGGCAACTGATTCACATATGTCAAGTACAGTAAGTAGTGTTTAGACATTACATTGATGTCATAAAGGAGAAGAAGAAGAAGTTGGTAAGCATGAGCTGCAAAAATGAAGAGAAGCATTAGCTTTCAACCACAAAACCATGTAAACTTGCAGTGCATGAATAAGACTGAATGTGATAGCTTTCAAGAAGGCCTGTCATCATATCTCTCTAATGAGACATTCGGGTTAGTTAGTATATCACTGTACAAGTAAAGTTTCATGTTTAAAATAGATTCGTCATATCATATCGTACCGGCGTTTCGACTCGGGCTCGGTACGGTACGGTACCAGTGTATCAAGCGATACATCAGGGTGTACCGAGCGGTACACCCTAGTGTACCGAGCGGTACACCCTAGTGTACCGAATAATTTTATATGTTTTTATACTGTAGCAGTGCTACAGTAAAATGCTGTAGCACTGTAGCGATACCAAGCGGTCCGCGTACGGATAACCTGTCGGACTGGTACGTATCGCCCAGCACGAGCGATACGCTTTGGTATGACAGACTCATTGTATATCATCAAATCTCTCTATTGAGACATTCGGGTTAGTTAGTATATCATCAAATCTACGTACGTATGAACAACGTCATATACGACATTTGATGTAATATTTTTTTATTTTTTAAAAAAGAGAAATGTATAACCTCATCGCGACTTAGTTTCCCCGAAAAATATTGAGCAATACATCCCAACATACAGATCAGTTTAATAATTTACCTACAAAATAGTTCTTAAATACATACAACTCAAGAGATGTTATGTTGTGTATATGAATGATATATTTAAATATCTAAAAGGATATCTATAATCAATATTAACTAATATATGTTAGAATTCAGAAAGGTAAATATGATATTTCCAAACTTCAAAGGGCAGACGTGTCAAACTTTTTTTCTTTTTGGAGAAAGAATTGAAGTTGGCGGTCAAACCTACACTTGACTTTCCACATATTTCTTCCCCTCTCTTTGACATGACTTTTATCTGCCTCATTCCCACGAGCAGGAAGGAGTTGAACTACCTCCACATTAACACCGCATCGAGTTAAAATTGTTGACGACAGTGTTAGCTTTGACAGGCGAAGACCAGCCTAAATCCGAATTTATATCTCAAGCATGAAAAAGCTCGAATCTGTCACATCATCATCTTTAATTCGACACCCATCGAATATAATGTTAACTCGATCCATCGATCGAACGGATGATCAGCAGCATGACGATGTTAACGAAAACGTCTGATGATGTTGAAGTAATGCTTCACACCTGTTTGAATGTTTCTGTTAACTCAGGTGATCAACACAACGATGCTAACCACAATGCTTAACGATTTAAGTGACTCATCATGTTCGACAATCTCATAAAATCATTTTCATACCATAGATTAACTCTCCATTCAATCCCAACAATTCGATTCCTGTAATAAAAAGTTCTACTAGACCCTTGTAGTTTTTGCAAGATTCTTTATCGATCCCAATCAAACCGCGACGTCAAACTGACGACAACCAACCAAAATTTACCTGAATAAATATCATGTCATCGTCGACCACCACCATGTATCATCGATACCTGAATAAATATCACGTCGTCGTCGACCACCACCATGTATCATCGATATCATGGAATAAATGACTGTAATAGAGAAACAAGCCATGCTAGGAAACTTTGGGCCCTTTGCTCTTTGTTTTGGCTCAATTTCCACCACATCCCAATCAACAAGGGAATCAACAACGAATGAAACGATGACATAATCTAGTCCAGCCATTTATTTGTCCAAGCTGGTCAACCTTAATTCCAAAGACACGAAGAAGTTCCCAGTACAACAGGTTTCACATGGGCTTCCAAACGAGCATGAATCAGAGGCATTCTTCAACCAGAAAACATAATTGGATGCTAGCAAACTTAACCTACATCAAAGCTACTTGAACAGTTCAACAAGAAATCCCACTCTTTTGGTTGATAATAAAGTTGTGGTTGTTCTCTTCACTTTTGCCGCCATCGCTCTATTAGTTCCTGGATGCCTGAACTTGAGCAACTCGAGGTAGCAGTAGCTGTGGTTCACGCTGAATGATTTCTCTATGAAAAAGCATGCCGCAAAAGAAGAAAAAAATCTTAAACAATTATACAGACAAAAGAATATGGATCAGAATCTGAGTTGATTACAAACCTGCAAAATCACAGCTGATCATGAAAGATTCAGTTAATAGGATGATATTGATCAGAAACTCGTTTCGGGGGCAGCTTCCGAAGAATAAAAAGAACAAGAGCTGATGGGAAAATCTCAACCAACTGGAACATTTTTAGAGCAGATTGTGATTAACATCAAGAACTAAATAACGATGGTTAATAATAAACGTGACCGATGATCACTCATACAACAATAAATACTTGCATTCTTTATTGAACAAAAAGTGTGAAAGAAGTAAAAGAAAGGCAATTTACCATATAATAGATGAAATTTAAAATAGGATGATCCATGACATCAAGGTCAGCATCGTTGTCAAAGGCAGAGAGAGCAACCTGGCCAATTCAATAAGCTATCAGTGCATATATACCGTAAAATATATTGTCCAGATGAAGATTTTGTGGCTGCAGGGACCCCAATCAGATCAGATTTAGGATAAAAATCAGAATCTGAATGCCCACTGTCCTCTTGTGACCCAATTCTTATCTTGGATGTGAATCCATATATATTGAGCTTTTCCAAGCATTCTATATTAACAACGCAACTTTTGCATGCATCAAAAGGGGCAGAAAAATTGAAAAAACAAAAACAATTTCTTACCACAAAGCACCGTATCAAGAAACATGTGCAGCATATTGCTGTAACTGAACCAACCTGCCAATGATGTGGATTTCAACAATCAATTTAACAGCCGACATTTTCCAAATCATAAGCTATTCCAACAAATTAACCGAGGAAACAACTGGATTTCAGTTTTGTTAATTGCATAATATGAAAGTTCTTAACATAGCTCAAAAAATAAGAGGAGCCCAATTTGGTGTAGGAGAGGGGGGGAAGCAACTATCCAGCTCAAAAAGGGGAAATTTGGGGTGTTGCTTATTGGAAAACTAGTAGCGAAGACCTTTCCAAGCTGGTCCAAGCCAAATTGAGACAAGAGAGGACTCATCATAACACCCAAGTCCTAATGCTAGTGTTTGCTGAGATTTACAATTTTCTAAAACTATTTCAAATAAAATTTGTATCCTCATTTTACATTTTACTTGGTTTCTCAAGTCATTATAAGGACATTACTAAGTTGAACAAGTAGTTCTCCAGTTAAGATTTCCATTTTTAATTCATCACTTTCAGTGAGTTTTGTGAAGTGACAATCATTTCTTCTCTCTCAAGACACATAGATAAGTGAGCTATGTAAGCTCAGTGACTGGTTGGTGGTTGTTATTTTATATATATATGAAATACAATTTAGCTAAGTATCTTTTTTCCTCCCTCTTATTCTTTTGCAGGCACTACAATCCCTCAACTGTTTGGTAGGAAGAGAACCATCCTATCAACTTCTTAACCATTCGTAATAACTTCAAGAATGGATAATCAATGAAATGTTATAGTGGTCTCCTTAAAAGAAAAAAAAAAGAACTAAAGATTACAGTCAGTATATTTTACAGATAGCCCACAGCACACTTCCAGAGCAAGACACTCGCAGAGAAAAGGGTGGCACGTTATCAAATTCCTTCCGGCAAATCAAAAAGTAAAACTAAATCTTATAACATATCGATTGTCAAATGCTTAAATCTGTTTTCCTTCCTTTCATTTGCTTCCCCATAAGATCAAGTGATCAGATGTCACAGAAATGGTGTGCTAGTAACAAGCAAACTACCATTGAAACTTGAAGAAATAGAGTTCAGTGATGCCACCAAATAGGGCAGGCAAGCAAACGATAGATCAGCTTCCAAATTAGGTATAGTGAAAATAGTTTGGCTTAGTATAATTGCCAAGAACTGCTATGAAAGATTCAAAAGCCAGACTGTCAAATTCCTATCATATGACTGAAATATTAGCGATCATGAAAGAAAATTTGGTCATCAGAGATTATATTTTCAAGATACCTCATTCAGCTTTTTTCGACGACCCTTGGACTCAATTGGGAAGCGTCTCAGCATGAAAAATAGCCTTTAATGAGAAGAAAACTATATAAGACATACATAAGAAAAAAGATATGAAAACTTTTGTTATTTCTGTAGCAACTATATGTCAATAAGAATAATTACCTTCCACCATAAATTAAAAATCCCAGAGCAGCAAAGAAGGAAATGACTGTAAAACATAAAACATCCAACAAAATACAATAATTTCAGTATATGAATGACTGAATAATCATTTGAAAAATAAATTTTGATTACAAATTTTCCCTGTGAGAAGGTATTTAATTCAAAATAGCAACCAATACCCACATCGATAATGATAGTAAACAATGATTGACCTTTGACAGCACATAGGATTGTATAACTAAAACTATCCCATTTATAGACCTGATAAGAAGAGTTTAGCAACTTCTGTAGCAACTGGCTTAGGACTTATTTGTGCATAGGCCCATATGCAAATCTGCAATTCACAAACCAAAGTAACTTTATGCAAACTTATAGACTCAAGAATTATTTTTAGTTTTGTTAGTTTACCTGTATCAGATATACAACACCATTTATTATTAGATATGCTGGTCTAAGCTTAACAATTGGAAGGCTTCTAGCCTGCATATGTCAAATATAGGTAAAAGCTATGGGTTTTGACAAATGATTATTATAAGAGTGATCAAACCAGAAGAATATCAGTACCTGATAATATATCTCTGCCCAAAACAGAACAAGTAAAGTGTATGTTGAAAAAAACAACAGTCCGGGAAGGTCTAGAAGTGCCATTTCCAAAGCCTGAACTAGTAAGATTATCACACTGTTAGAAAATGTATATAAAAGGACAAGTCTAAGATAAAAGATGGAAACCAAAATCAATAAGGTAACCATGATTATTGTCTTGGTTGATATCCAACAAAATTATTTACCGCAAATCAATTTATATTCAATAAAAGCATCACTACTAACATGTTTCCGTTCTTTTTAGTTAAATCTGACCATGTATAATTGCAGAACAATGAATCCTGCTTCCAAAAACAGTAACAAAATATCCTTTACCGTTTCAGTTAGCATGTAACTCAAACAATATATGATGGTTACAAAATTTTCTACGTAGCAAGAAAATTCCTATGCACTGTAACCATGTTTAGCTACATGGATACATACTAATTACACAATGTTACAAACATCATTGCCCCGGACATCAAATCATCCAATAGCTACAATATTTGATTGCTGACCACATATAACAACAGATTGTTGGAAAAAATTGTCAAACCAAGCTACATGTAGTAATGCAAAGAAAAAAATTTAGCTGAACATAACTCATTTTAGTAGCACCATATCCACAAAAGAAACAGCCTACCTTTGATTTGATAAGAAACACATCATGATATAAACCAAACAGAACTGCACGCACTGCAAATCCATGTGATAGTTAATGCAGAGAAGAACATTTAAATGGAAGAAATTTAGTCCAAAGCATCCAAAACTTGACATACGTCCATTCACCACAACATTCATCAGGTGGAAAAGTTTCTGCGTCGTCCAGCCATACTCTGGTACTCTGAGCTGAATCCTAATCAGTTGTGCCTGACGAGCCAAAAAGTCATAGCTAAGGTTACAAAAGCTGAACATAACTAAGCAGGTTCAAATGCAGTAATCCGGCTAGAGTGTGACAGAAAATGATGCAACAAGCACAGTAAGTTGTAAATAATCCGCAAGACGTCAACAGATTTTACATAGTTTTTCTGCTGATGGACAGGAATTTAAACAAACATGTAGCCGACAACAGACATTCAAATTTCGAACTTGACAATGATCATAAAGTTTCATTGTTTCGCTATGTCCCGAATAGCGACAATCATGCCCAAACAAGAAGGTATCATCGTTGGTAGCAAGAAGCGATCTTTTCATAACGAGGAACGAAGAAGCCTTAGGTAGGCAACATTCGCATCTGTGTCGATGTGAATCGCATTCTCGCCCTCTCGATTAACGAAGAAAATGCCAATGCATCTCCGCGTGTCCCACCAAAAAAGGGTAAACAACAAGGGGAAAGAAAAGGTGATTCGCACCAGAGCGACGACGGAGACGAGGGCGTAGGAGGCGCAGAGGGCGCAGAAGATCCCTCGCTGCCACTTCTCCGACCCGTCGATCTCGTCCCACCATGCTATGGCGTCCGCCACCGTGCCCTCTCCGGCGAAGTACCCCACGGCCGTTCCCCACCGCAGCGCCGCCATCAAGGAGGCCAAATGAGAGTCTGGTCTTTCTTCCTCGAGTTCCCTCTCGGCTCTCGCCCTCGTCCTCACCGCACTACAACCATGAGATCCGAGAAAATGGGGTAGACGTGGGGACAAAAGGGAGCGGCACCGAGGCGGCCGAGGCGACTCACGTGGCGGCCGTAGCTATCATCGGGCCCGCGTTGGTGGTTCCGCCACCGAAACCCTGTCAGCGTGTTGGCCTTTTCGTTCGTGTGCGACTCGGTCGAGTCGGACTCGACCACGACAACATATCCAACTCGACTCCATCTCTGGTGGCGTGGCGTCTTACCCGCCTTCTGATTGGAGTCACAGGTGGAGCCGCCTGTTGTCTCCAGACCGCAATGGAGCCCGCGTAAGACTCAGTGGTATGCTCTAAACGTGCGTGTGTATATATATATATATATATAATATCTTTTATGCCGTCCTTGGGTTTAGTTCTTAACGTTCAACCGTAGTAATGTTAACTATCTTCTTGTATGTTTCAATTAGCTGTCAAACTTTGGTATACCAATTAATAATCGAAGGTTAAGATTAAATATCGTATCTAAATGTGACTCTAAGTGTAACTTTATTTATAATTGATATTAATTCTTATATATATATATATATTATCTTTTAATTTTTTTTTGGAACGGCTCATCCAATTACATTTTTCTTAAAGAAACAATAATATATTTTTATATTTAAAATATTTATTTAATTATGATAGTATCTCAAATTCACTTATCTTTTGTTAAAAAAAACATCTCGAAAACAAAACTATCTCTTGAAACTATAGGCCATGGAAGCATCTGGCAATGTAGTTGGCCTTTGGTTCCTTTCTTTGGTGCCTTCCTACGTGAAGCTCTATACAACGGGAAGGGAACTCCAACGTCCAACGATGAGCAGTCCACATATGCCACTTCCAACGCAATCTGCACCTGCCATGTACAGGGTTTCAAGTGAAGCGTTCGTCTCCTTCTTTTCTTCCTTGTCCTTCCGAAGCACTACGGAAGATGGCTAGCAATCCATGACATCATGGTGGGGTTGGGCTCACATAAGCTTGCAGATTACCCCAAGGAAGAGAAGATAAGATTATGTACGAATGCAGATGAACTCCGATCGTCTTCCAAGATCCAGAAGCCTAAACACTAGCTAACGTACGTGAACCACGTGAAACGCATAGAAGAGTTGTTTGACGGAGAATATATGCTGGTTGGTCGCTTCCGCGTCGGGGAGATGAAGATGACAAGTCGAGGAAGAGGAAGATCACAGGATCTAGTGGGCCACATCATCTCTAACACGCACGATTCGGTGACGTAGTAGAATCTTCTAATCGTTCATGGCATCATCGATGTCGTCTTTTCACAATAGGTTACTGTCACAAGCTTGAGAAAGAATCGTACAGAAGGACACATGGAATGAGTTGAATTGGATTAGAACTCTACGACAATGCTTGCATTAACTGCAAGAAACAGTCGATGGTTTTTTATGGACTCACAGCGTACATGAATGCGTGAAAGAGAAATGCACTGGTTTTCTACTGCGTGCAGTTTCCTTTGTTCGGCTGCCCACAGGAATGCAATCGCAAGATATATGCATACGCTGGAAGGAGAGATTAGAGATCTCAAAGTGACAATAAAGAGAAGCACGGGAAAAGTTCTAAGCAACCTGCAGATGTACGGCATCACTTTTTGGTGTGTTCAACACAGAAAGTCCTTTTCCTTATCCTGTCAAAAACTTTCACAATTTATCATAAAAATCTTAGGTTTGAATCTCGCTTGCATCACAATATCTTTCGCTTTCGAACTGAATATGGACAAGTGACATAAATTACCACAAGATAGAACGATCTCTTGAGAATATAATATAACAAAAAGTTGATTATGAAGGCATCATTACAATGTGATAAATATCGAGATCGAGTCATCGAAGACAAACTAAGTAAGCTGAGATAATGAGAGAAACAAAAGTACTGGCAATCATGAGTACCAACTCAAGAGAGAGCTTTTCCTTGGAAGGAGACACGGACTCAAATGTGGAGACTGACCAAATGAATCCCGGTTTTGATAAGCAGGTAAATGGATCGACACGTTACTTAGGAGATGCGAAGTGGTCAAGGCATTCGCGAGCTGTTCGCCGGCAGGTCTTCTTTTGGATTGTTGGACGTGCATGAACTAGAAAAGATCGGAGTTTGAAGGGTGCAAGAAACGCGCGTATGGTATGCCTGTGAGGACAATTAATTACGTCAACTAAAAGTAACGTTATGGGAATTGCATGAGCCATGCAACAATTTGGGATCGTCAAACATGCTAGCAAAAACTGGTACTTTCCTCTGCAAATAATATGAGTGGATCGAATCTGTACTCTCGAGCTAAAGACGCTGGTGATTTCTCTAACGATTACCTGAGATGCTATCAAGAATTTGCTTGCTGAAAACATGCTAATCTCAGAAGAAATAGTTGTTGTGATTGTATGCTAATCTCAGAACACATACAATAATCCCACCCATTCTTTCCCACAAGGTTTTTATAAGCGTATATATATGTATATACAATCTATTATCTCTTTCGTAATATATGGTAATCAACGACATTATCTCCTTTCTCTGCATGCAGCACGGAACAGTTTGCCTTCTTCTAGCTTCGATGGAGTCAGAAAGAAAGCGAAAGGCCTTTTGCTTTGCTTGGGAGCATATCGAATCTATAAACAGCTAATGAACATTAATCGGCGAAGACTCTCCGAATGGATGATGCAACCATTTTAACCCACGAAACCAATGACTCCTTCGGCTTCTTCTTGTCATCATCCATCTGTTCGTCATCTTCGCCGTCTCTTCCTTCGTTGGCAGCCAAGAGATATGGAGGATAATCTTCATCCAACGAGTCGAAATCTATAGCACAATCAACGTAGTCTGCGCCTGCCATGGCTAGAGCTTCAAGCGAAACACCCATCTTCTTCTCCGTCTTTTTCTTCTCACCTCCTTCTGAGCTCTTTATCCTACTACTCCACAGGTATATATAGCAAGAGGTCACCTACACAGCCAGTCAGAATGATCTGATCTGATGCGAGTAGAAGATAATTAATGGGTGCATGTGTGAACTCGGAATTTTCTCAGGCCAGAAAAATTCAACTCTACGACAAGTTCATGAAACCTGTGACGAGCCACTAGTTGTCGTGCACCTGTCTACATGAATAGTAAAACTACTGACGAGTTGTTTGACCGGGAGAGTTCGTCCTCGGGGCATCTTCTCAAACACACCACTCATGGAGAGCTAAAGACGATCACTTCATCTGCAGAGTGAATACAGAGTAATGGACCGCCAAACTTTTTCGTCCAACACAGTTCCATTAAGTGTTCGTGAAACCTGTGATCGCTGCTTGGTATTTGTATGTATATAAATCCATATGACTGCGAAAACCTGTGTTCCGAACGTTGGCAGTCAAAACCTGTCCATGAGAAGGGAGCTATTTGACTGGAGAATGCATGCACGACGTCCTCTATGAGAAGGGAGAAGAGGACGCGACCGGTCTTACTCGGTGTTGCATGACATCATTGATTCCAAACGTTGGCAGTCAAAACCTGTGTTCTACAGAACCCAAAAGAATACGTGATGAGAGAAAAAGGCTTGTTTGTCTTGGGGGCATTTAAGCAAGCCACTCACAGGCATATCATAAGATACGGCTCGTTGTCTGTCAGCTATCAGTTCAGATATTGTAGAGATATCCAACCACTCTAAATTGCCAGATTTCTCAGATTCAGTACACTATAACACACTGCCATAGAGCAACAGCCAAAGCATAAAAAGATGAGATAGACCATCAAGAACCGTTTGAGTAGATCTATCTATTTCAGAGAAAAAAGGGTGTGGAAGAAGAGGCTGCTGGAAGAATTGTTGCAACCAATAACAACTAAAACCCAAAACAATTAGCGTCAATTAGTGTCGGATTCAAATATGAAATCTACTATACATAGAGTTAAGGAGTCTCTTGGCTTAATTCCTATCAGTTGTAGAGTATGCTCTTCCGGAACTAGGTTCGCCAAGGGAGACCGAGGCTAAGGACTGGGAAGCCCAAGCCCTTGCATTCATTGCCCCTTCCTGCAAATTGCTTCGCTTGCATGGGTACAACCTACCGACACCCTGCTTGGCTTCTTCAGTGTATGCCCGCAGGTGATTCCAGAAATTTATCAAGCTTGCATATCGCATCTGCCTCCTCCATGCTCGCTGCAAACATGCATTGAGGCTCGGCAGGAGGAAATAAAGCAGCCTCATCAGCAGGAAACAACTTGCTAGTGCCAAATAACCATCCTGCTGCAGCAATTTCTCAGGTGATCTTGCCCATGAGAACGGGCAGCTTTCTTGCATGTCTTCTTCCTTGGGCTCAGTATCATTTGGTGGGTCCACAAATTTATCCAGGGACATTGATTTCACTGATGAAGGACCAACACCTGCCACAGTGAACAAAGTACGATAAGCATAAAATGTTGCAAAGCACATAAAACCATGTCTCGGAATTTGTTAATTTGCAATCTTTGTTACATTCGACCAGAACAACGAGGCCCTCACAGTCCGGACCAAGTAAAGAAAAACTCAATGCATAAACACAGTTTAGTTTCATCTAACTGTACATTGTATGATAGTTTTTAATCACTGAAATAATTGTTTAACATGACATAGTTTATTCCCAAAAACAAGATAAAGAGCATAATTCGAGGAAGATTGGAACCATAAAAGGAAACTGGAACATAACTATGCAATGAAAAGTCTTGTAGGATCCTACTACATCCAG
The DNA here is from genome assembly GCF_036884655.1 of Musa acuminata AAA Group. NCBI lineage: Eukaryota > Viridiplantae > Streptophyta > Magnoliopsida > Zingiberales > Musaceae > Musa > Musa acuminata. The sequence continues at coordinate 4,718,272 of NC_088340.1, forward strand.
AAAGGGCCAATAATACTAAAACACAATATACCTGTTATGTGATTGTAAAAAGCAACAAGGGAATTCACGTTCCGTGAGCCATGATACCGCACCCTCATAGTTGAATTTAGAAGAAAAAGGGTTGGAAAACCATGCACTCCATATTTTGAGATTATGCTGCAATTGACAAGTTCCAGATGTAAATGCAACTGCATGCATATATTTGACAAATCATGTAATTTGAACAAACTTTATTCCATACCTTGGCCTGATAACAGATTCTTCAAATGCAAAATGATGGATGGTTGGGAACAAGTTTGACAAGATCTGGAAATTTGGTCGGCAGATTTTAGAGAAGGGACACCAAGATGCATAAAAGAGAAGGGCCACATATTCCTCCCTGTTCTTCTGCACTATACTCAATGCCTTCTGCAAAACAGCTTCATCTCCCTACATACAGGTAAAAGAATGTCTCAAATCATTAAAAAAATAAGTAAATTGATATAATTTAAAGGATTTCTTCTGTTGGTAGAAAAAGAGAAAATGAAGTTTTGACAAGGTTTCCAAACAGCGTCCAAAACAAGAAAGGGCCCTTACAATTACCCTGGTTGATCAGAGCTAATGGCTAACACTAATACCAAGACCAACAAGCACATCAAGAAACCATCATAGAAGTGCGCAAAAACACATGAAAAAACAAAGAGCAGAAACTAGAAAAGCCATAGAGGTACCTAGCATGTAATGTCATCTTCCCAGGAACGGTTTGAGAAATTAATGAAGTTAATGAGTATTTTTGTCTGTACTCTGTAGTACAATTTTGTGAGGCTGTTATGATCACAGTCCCATCAGTTCGTCTTCTGCCCTTGTCACTTTATTCAGAAGCAGTGGTTTTTTCATCCAACAATTTTGGTGAATAACAGACAGTTAGAACAGCACTATTACCAATTAATTATTGTTTTCCTTGTACCCTGTAATTGTCACATTCCAATGTTTTATACAGATTGAGTTGGATATCTCAATTCTCAAGGACAACCTTATTTAATAAGTGTCTTTGTACATCTTTCCCAAGAAACATTAATCACCCAGTTACGTCATCAGTTGACACTCCCATGACATCCATAATTAAGTAAAAGAAGAAGAACTAAATCTACTTGGTCAAACCAAATACTCAATTGTCTATGCTTACAGTATCATTAATAAAAAGAACAAAATCCAAAATGTATGTGATCATGAACCATCTTCTAGGCAGAAAATTGCTCATTGTCTTCTTATAGTTGCCACCAAATAACATATCTTTTATAGAATAGAATTTTTCAGTTTACCAGTTAACTTAAACTAAGCAAATTGATTTGTTTAAAAAAACAACTATCCAGAATATAACAATCTTCAGACGAGTTTTATGTTCAGGAATAATAGAAGCTTTTGGCATCATCTAGATAAATATTTTAGTCGGAAGTAGTGGATGAAAAGTTATACATGCAATACATTTTTACAAAAGAAGGCAAATGTATGACAATCATGCATGTTATAATGACAGTTAAACATGTAACAAGACTAAGCAAGATGACATTACATTTCCCTCTTGATTCCTTAATTCAGGACATCCAAATATTAATAAATAGATACCATAAGTATGTTAGCAGTAAAAACATCAACAAAGATATGATGATTCTATATAATCATACCCAGATAATATGTTAAGTCCAATTACTAGGACATTTCAAACCTTTAGATAAGCTCCTCTTCTACTAATCAGTAAATATTTCTTTTAAGGGCTGGAAAACTACTTTGAATCATGGATGAACAAAGGTTTTGATTTTTTGGCGACTGCTCTACATAAGAGTATGTCCCTCCAAAACAATCAATAAAATACAGCTATAAATTAAATTCTAGCAAACATTACAAATCCTAAATGTGCTAAATTACAGGTCATGTAGAACAGTACACCATGATGATCCTTCAAGGCAGTAACTGCAACAAATTTTAAGTTTTTTAATCAGTCATTTCTTACATAGAGATGACAATTTCAATCCATAATTTTCAGATAGCAGCCAAGCAATAATGAATCAGAATCACATGGTCCATTGCATATGCCATGCACCCGGTTCATAACAATTTTATAATACCCTCACTGATCTATTGTTATCCAGAACTAGTTTCGACGGTGATCATGAGTCAGTATCTGTAAACAACTATGAGTAATTTTGCTTCCAGTACATCTGATGTTACAACCTATAATAAAAGGGCAAACCAACTCAAAACGCTTGCTATCTTACAAGGAACAATTTGCAATTTCAAAATTATAATTTAAATTATCCGCAAGCAAGATCCAAATTGACATCAGGGCTCCCATATTCTTGAAAGCACAAAAGCAATCGACCAAAAAAGATCTTTTACCACGAAATCACGATAGACAATTTTAATCTAAAGAGGAATAACACGCAATAATTAAGGAAAAAAAAGAACCAAAGATCCCAAGCAGAGGTAGGCAGGCACCTCAACCACGCCGATCTGATAACCACGAAGCTCTGCCGTAGGATCCAAATCCCAGCACGAGTCCGGGCGACCCATGATCGAGTCTCCGGCAGAGGGCCTGGGGCAGACCGGCGAGCCAGCCGCTGCGGCAACAAGGGCGATCAGGAAGACGAGCGCCACGCCCCGAAGGTTCCAATCCATGTTCCGATTCCACGAAGCGGAGGTAGCGCGCGAGAGAGAGGAAAAAGAGCGAAGCACGGAGGAAACCCTAAGTAGAGGGCGCCGAGGGAAGATAAGGGGAGATGAGACGGGTGCAGGATAGCACGGTTCCGGTGGTACCCGTGCACTTCAGCTCCGCCAAGCTCTTCTTGTCCGCGACGAGGCCGACGGAGAGATCTATAAAGATTTCTTTTTCGCCTCTCTCTCTCTCTCTCTCTCTCTCTACGCCTTTGTGAGAGAGGCGCGGCGTTTACAACGGAGGAAGAGGGGAAGCTGGGGGTGTGGTGTCGGGTGAGGCGTGATCGGGACCGTGGGTTGTCGATCGGACGGTGTTAGTAGAGAAAGAAGGCGAATCAGGGGCCAGCGGAGATGAGGTGGAGGTGCCGTTCAGCACGGGCGTGTGGACAGAGACAGGCAACACCATAGTTCCAGCACACGACGATCGGGTACTGTGCCACTGCAAAGAGCTGACGTCATCGTATCATCTGATGGGGGCCAACAAAATATATAGGAAGCCAGTTGCCTGATTCATACATGACAGGAACGCCCTCGCCGGCCGCCCACCCAACGCTGGGTTGACTTCGGTCCACGCTTGGCGTTTGAAGAGTAGGGAGAGAGGAGGGAGAGAGAGAGAGAGAGGTGGCTTCCGTTGAGGAAAAAAGAAAGAACAAAGAGAATAATTCTTGCGAACAAAAAGACAATTAATTATACCATTGTTTTTTATTTGGGAATAAATAAAAAAGGAAATAGTCAAGAATTTGTTGAAAATAATATGGGAGATTAATATGATGAACCCTTTAATGAGTCAAAAGTACTACTCTCTTATTCTTCAATCAGATTCCCTTTATATGAGATCATGGTTTGCAGTACCGGTCCGTACCGCCCGACAGGTTTACGGTATGCGGACCATATATTACCGTTCCGATACTGTAGTAGTATTGTAGCAGTACTGTAGTACTGTAGTATTGCTACAGTTCTCGGCACGCCTGAATATACCGCTCGGTACACCCAGGTGTACCGAGCGGTATACCGTACCGTACCAGTACCGAGCCCAGGTCGAAACTCCGATACGGTACGGTATTGCGAACCTTGGATGAGATAGCCTCCACTCCTGCTTTTTTTTTCGATGTATTGAAAATATATTAAATTTATTTACAAGAATAATTGATGAAGGAGCTGATTACCAGTTTGACAACCTTACAGGGATAGAATCAAGTAAATATCATTCAGAGATTGGAGAGTGCCTCAGGCAAATTATATGTGTTTCTGTGATTGCCAAAAGCTTCCTATCTTCAATTTGAAACTTATCTGCAGTTGGTGATATTCCATGTCCAAGACAACAAACCCCACTAATAACAAGGCAGATTTAGAGGAATATTGATCCAAGTAGGTGCCTTGCCATTATTAAACATCAAACTCACTTGTCAAGAAACTCATATTCATCAGTTTGTATTAACACACACACAACAACATCCTTCTTTTTATTTTTGCACTAGTTTTTTTTTTGGTCTCTACCCACCTTGTTTTGTCAAAGCTTTTTAAGGCTGGTTTACTGATCCAATTCAGTTTCAGCTGTGTCCTTAGACACATTCTACATTCCACATTGAATAAGTACTCATACAACATAGGCTTCCAAATGCATATTTGCTCATTTGCAAGTCATGCATATTATTCTTCTAAGACATAAAAAAGTTGCTGGTCCACAGTTCAGTACAGAGGTTGTTGCACTTCCAGATCATGTCTTCAATTGTCATGAATCGAGTTCTTTTCCATTGTCTCATTCATGTCCTTGACTAATCTCTCCAAGTTAGTATATGAAGACCCCCCCTGTGCAGTGGCTTGCTCTGTCAACTTCTTCCACTTCATAACATTCTTCCTTATCTGCTGCCCTCTATCCCCTTCCATTAAATCCACAACCAGGTCCTTAATATGTTCTCTCTTCACTTGTTGGTCGATTTCCATTCCTATTCGCCATTCCTTACAAGCATATCGGCAATTCGTATACTGGTCAGCAAATCCAGGCCAGCAAATTATTGGCACTCCACCACAGAGACTCTCCAACATCGAGTTCCAACCACCGTGCGTAAGAAAGCCACCGATTGAAGGATGAGAAAGCACTTCACTTTGATGGCACCAACCGGCAAAGAAGCTCCTCCCTTTAGTTTCTTCAATGAATTCTTCAGGCAATGCAGCATCGCTACTACCTTTGAGAAGATTGGGCCTAATGATCCACATGAAGGGATGGTTGCTGTCAGCAAGTCCCCATGCAAACTCTGTTAATTGTTCGCTTGTCAAGGTTGTGAGGCTTCCAAAGCTGACATAGATAACTGAAGCATCCTTTTGAGTGTTCAGCCATTCCTTCCATCCATGATCTTCTTCCCAAAGGCTTAACCGCAGTGAGTTTTCGGGATTTCCTTTGATCTGGTTCAGTAGCCCGAGAACAGGCCCCACTGTGTATATCTGAGGAAAGGAACTTTTAAGAACATCCAGGACCTGGCTTTCCATGTGATCAAATGTGTTGAGGATCAAACCAGAAGCTTTCAATGCGCAGTCAACTCCTTCCATCTCATTCTTGAGGAAGTGGTCATCAAGATCTGTTGTTCTGATGAAACTGGAAAGGTCCCTCAGACGCATCTCTCTCATGCCAGGAATCCAATCTATGGTGGTGTCCAGGTATCCATTCGTGATGCAGTTGTGATCTGTAAAAAGCAGGAACACCAATTATGACAGAATTGTATGGAATGATTTTGGTGGTTTATTGATTCCAAACATCTCTACTTGTTTGCTACCTGTTATCAAATGGATACTTGAAATGTGAAAACATGAAATTGTAGCAAAAAAAAAAGTTCTTCACAATACATACAAGGATGCTTCTTTCCCCCTAGAACAACATAACTATGGATTCATGTATTACAGGTTACACAAAAAGCAAAGGAAAGCTCTCAATGTTGATCTCATAGCTGCATGCCCATCAGAACACACAAAGATTAGACAACTCAGTCGAATGATGCATAGGTCTGAACATTAACTCAAATCCACAGTTTTGATTCTGATAATTGTGTGAATAAAGGAAACGGAAACCTTTTCTCCCTGGTGATGTTCAGTCAAATTATCTTATTGATTATTTAATATATACTCAATACCTAGAGATGTGAGTCAACTATTTTATTAGTCAATTACAATATATCCAGCAAATAAAGATTACTTTCATAGGTCAACATTTTTAACAGTACATCCATGGAGCACCCCAGCCAACTTGCTATGTGGAGAGGTGCTAATCATTTTCTTATGTCGTTCCACAAAAACTATCAAACTTGATTTAGGAAAACATAACCCATATCAGGCTAAGAAGAAATGAACAGTATATATGATTTTGTAGAAACAAGAAGTGGTCATTGTACCGAGCAGGTAAAATCTCATTCACTGGATTTGTTGGACATATAAGCCAATGCAAAACCAGGGCAGATTCCTGTAAAGCCTTTTTTGCCATCTAGTCTAATTTAAGACCTTTTCTTGTATGGAAAAAGGTATGAAAGGGATCAAAAAAGGACTTTGAGTAAGAGAAAAAATAGATCCTTTGGGGGGAAGAAGAAGTCCAAAATGCTACCAAGATGTGTCCTAACTATAAAAATGGTACCTTTAAGTGGTATGTATCCTCTCTGAATGAGCTCCTGAAGTTGAAGGGAACCGAGGAGACTGCAAGCACTCGTAGTCCAGAACACCAGATGAGGAACGCCCAGCCTCTCCGCGTCCACCGCGAAGGTCATCAGGAAGTTAGATATGACGCAAGTGATAGGGGGCGCATCCATGGAGCTGCTGAGTTTCTGCAGGAGCTCTCCGAAAGGGGCAGCGCCAGTTTCTCTCACCGACGACTCCAACTCTTTGACGTCAAAGGAGTCGGAGGCAGATGATGCGTGGCCAACCGGAATGGCTTCGAATCGGAAGGACTCGGAGGCGAGCAGCGCATGGCGTCCTCCATTCTCGAGCGGCCGGTGGTGGGCGAACTCTGTGTTGATGAAGGTGACGCGGAAGCCCTGGGAGTGCAGCAGCTTGGCCAAGTCCAGCATTGGGTTCACTTGGCCTGCCGCAGGGTAGGAAAGGATCGCTGCATGGGGCCTGGAGATCGCTGCACTTGACATTTTGGAACGGTAATGCCTACTCCTCAACACTTGATGCAAAGTTCAAGGGGATGCAGAAGAATTGGACATAAACAATGACCATCTCATGTTCTTCTGTACTCATTAGAAAGTCCAATGGTTACAAGAAGACGTGAAAGATCAGTTATCATCTGCATCTTACCAAAGGTGTCATTTAAATATGACATGATTAGAGATCAAACCAGCCAATTAGCTCATAAAATACTCAAAAACACATATCAAATGGACCATTAAATATCATGAGAAAAACAATATTGTATAGGTCACATGGGCCATGCAAATAGAGAAAAGACAATAGAAAGATATTACTGTTTAACTAAGTGATATATGCAGTGTTCTGATCCACCTTAAGATCTAGCAATGGGAGTGGACCAGTTTATTCTGGTTTCTATTAGTTCCTTTTGGGATAAGGAGAGTTACCTGTGTCGATCTGGTTCTTTGAAGATTAACATGAGATTCTTGAATCTGCTTTCAGTTCATAGGGGCAGTCACCTCTGCTTCATGATTTGTTTGCTTTCAGAAGTAGGAGGCCTTTCTGAAATTGAGATTTCTTTGCTTGAACTTGTGCAGAAGATAAATCCATATATCCATTGAATCTTCGTAAACTTATGCAGGAGTGAAGAGATGCATGCTATAACCAGAGTATGTTTTCCACTTTTCTTCCATGCAAGTTATCCTGTTCATATTCAAACCACAGTAATAAAAGGCCACAATTTGGATTCTGATGCCACATGATATAACACTGGTGGCAGATATAACTCAGATAAAAAGCCATTTGTTTGATTGAGAAAAAACATACATAACTGATGGGCTTTTTTTAAAAGAAAGAATCACAATTTTGATCATCAAAATAATTACATCTTATTGTCTCTATTATTAAATACTAAAAAAAAATACTCCAACCATTTGGCGCGATCTTCAGCAATGATCTTGCGACACCATCTGTAACATCTCCTTCCACATCACAGGAAATTACTTGGTCACTTCCTTTTCTAGGATCCCAGGAGTACTTTGCTTGCACTCACCTTGTTTCCAACTGTTTCAAATGACCTTCTACGATAATCTACAGATACATTTTCCAGCTATGCATCATAACTAATGTAAATGGCATCAACGGTGTTGCAAATGGAGCATTTTCTGTAGCTGGTTGTGCTATCACTGTACTGTCATCAATATAATTTTTTTGACGATACTGATTTCCCACAAAAATGTATCCTCGGAGCTTCAACTGTTCAAATATAGATGTATTAGCTCAGACTTGATCATTAAAAACGGAATTTATAGAAACAGAAAAATAAATTCCTTCACTATTATTGAAGCTTCCAACTAAATGATACAAAAACAATGGAGTGCATTAGGCTTCATCTCTTAAAACTCAAGACGACAAAGTGTCAAAGTTCAATTAGATATTCTGAAGTTCACCAAACTTCAATTAGATTTAACTTTTCCTGTAGTTGCTCCCTTGCTGGAGATACTTATGCAGATAATAATATAATTCATAAAGCAATTGAAGAGCTATATTTAGAAAAAGCAACAGAATGCAGACGAGTTGACGCAAACTTCTAACACTCTTATAAATCCTTTGCTCTCTAAATAGCTTACATGACATGTTCTGGTAAGACTTCTGTTGATCAGTGCCTTATAAATAAATCATAACAATATATGAGTTCAAATTTAGTTAGATATCCTCAAAAGGTATGGTGACGATTAAATTCTCAAATATAGTGTCATAGCCATTTACCCTCTATCTTGATTAATTATATCACTCTTTAATCGCAGCAGATTTGTTTGTCATTAAGAAGCATAATACAAAATAGTGAAAAGGCAAAGCAAATTTGTATGCATTGCCCAGATCAAACAAACTGAATACATGTGAAACAGTGGCATCTAAATTAGAACAATTGGTCAACTACAGCAATAGATTTTTCTTTCATCTGGATGACAAATTGTTGGCTAGAGACTGGGTCTCGAGATGCAATTCTTATATCAGTGAATATAAAATCATCTCATGGCAAGGTGTGACCTCAACATAATTGATGATCATCTCAAGATGGATGCTCAGGAATAAATGCACATCTATTGTCTATAGTGAAATTATTAGATGCTATATTAAAGGTAACACCAATTACCAAATTTAGGCTCAAAGAGAATTGGATTCAGCACCTCACTGTGGATTTCCTATGCTTCAGATTGCAGGACTTATTCACCACTCTGACTAGTGGACCTGAATTAACTGAACCAATGACCAAATATCTTCTTTTGAACCATGTGTGTAAAATCCAATGCCTTGACTAAAATTTCCCACATTAAGTCTTCAAGTTTGCTGTTCTTGCAACTTTTATACGGGCTACAAGGCTCTCCCCAGCACTGCCCAAGCCGTTCCTCCCAACTAATTTTGTGCCAAAGCTACGATACAACACGCTCAGTCTATTGTCATCATCAGCGATTTCAGCCAAGTCCATAACAATTTTCTTTGGAATCAAGCAATAAAGGAAAAGAGAAGCAGAACCCAAATTCTTGTCACCAAATCCAACTTGCACCAATGAAGTAGAGTCAGGCCCTGAAGAATATGGATCATAAAGAACTGAAAAACTACCAAAAGAGAAGTCTGGAGTTTGAAAGAGGTAATCCAAATTCAAAGGATCCTCCATAACATCTACTTTATCCATTACTGGAATTGTGGACCTCCTTCTGGCGACCCTTGCAATGTTAGCTGCTTCCCTGAAACCACTGAGCAAAGCTCCATGCATAGTCGCCGGGTACCTCCTGTTTGTTGCCTCGCCAGCAAAGAAGACCCTCCCATCTCCCACGCTCTCAGCTAAAATGTCATAGTCATCACCAGAAGACCCAACAGCAACATAAGAATATGACCCATAAGTAAATTTATCTGACCCCCATCGAGTGCAAATCACTTGAAGGGGCTCTGGGACCTCAATTCCCTTAGGAGCAAAGATACCCCTAAGAACTCCAAGCACCCTTTCAACATGCTTTATTGGAGATGTATTCTCAAATTTAATGGCAGCCTCCCCAGCAACAAGAGCAACAAGAAGTGGTCCTCCAGAAACTGAGGAATAACTATAGAACAGAAAAAATTCACCACGATCGCTTGGATCCTCTGTCAAGTGCCCAAAAGTGTCAATCCCACCACCCCAAAAATCATGGGGAAACAGCATGAGAACCTTGTTAAGCAATCCAAAACCCAATCTTTTGATCGCCTCCTGCTTCTGCTGAGGTAGTTCAGGCACAAACTCAATACAGCCTTTCTTGAGCACACCGAGTGACACAGTGCACAGTGCCATGTCGCCGCGAAAGACCTGCCCATTTGCATACACCATCACTCCATCACATCCATACTGAATTCGGGTGACTGTCCTTCCATAGAAGATGGGAATGTTCTCCGCAAGAGCCCGAATGAAGTGTCCATTGCCGCCAGGAATGAAACAGTGGTCGCCACCCATCTCATAGGGGTCATCCTGGTCCCAGTAGACCATGGAGAGGTCCGAGAGAGGGGCAGCATTGGCATACTCGAGGTTGGCAAGGTGCCAATTGAGCAACATCCTTTCCTCCGAGGAGTTGGCGAAGCCATAAGCTCTGCGGAAGGCCTCGAGGGCAGTCCCCAGAGAGAAATCCACTGACCTGAGCTCATCAATGACGGCCTGGCGGAGCTTGCACACCTTATCGAGAAGCTGGTTGAAGGCTGCCTCAAGATGCGAATCGATGACAGTGTCCACCGGCCGGCCGTCCGGGAGATACAGAGGGCACAAATCTCGAATCTTGTGGAGCGGGAAGCCAAGCTGGCGAGCCAGGACTCCAAAAGGGTTGCCATTGATACCGGTGAGCACGCTGCCGCCCAGGTCAGCAGCAGCGACCACCCCTGGAGTGGTGGAAGAGGCGCAACATTCCATCTTTTTGGTGAAGACGCGGCCGCCAGGGCGGCCGCGGCCCTCGAGAATGGCGACCTTGAAGCCAAGAGAGAGCAGGTGGCGGGCAGCGGCCAGACCAGCGACGCCGGCACCGACGACAAGCACGGTGGGGGCTGGGAGGGAGGGCGGGCGGCGACGAGGTGCGGCGATCACGGCGGACGCGAGGCCGAAGTTGATGAAGCCATGGTCAAGAAGGAAGGCGTAGGCGGTGGAGACGATGGCGCGGTGCTCGGACCGGATAGACTCCATGGCGTGGGCCTCGGTGACCCACACCGAGGGGTTGGATCGCCACCGAGCGAGGATGTGGTTGCGGACGACGATGTAGTTGGATTGGGCGACGCCGCCCATGACGGGGACCACGTTGGCCTCGATCTCCTCCTCGGTGAGCGAGTCGATAGGGAACCCGACAGCCATGGCGATGAGGGCCTCGACGTCGAGCTCGCGGGCGAGGCGGAGTGAGGACGAAGGGGGGCGACCGCGGCCACGGCGCCGGGGTCCCGCGTCATTGATCTGCATCTGGATCAGCTCGTCGAGGAGCTTCTCGTTATAGACGACGGACGCGGAGCGGGCGGACGACGGGCGGAGGACGCGGAGGCAGGCGGTGGGTACCATCCCGGGGAACTGCTTCTTGCGGCGGCGGCGCTTGCGGCCCGCAGCGGGGGGAAGGGGGTCGCCACCGCCACCACCGCCATCGGGCAAGGGAGCTATGGTTTCGGAGTCGTCGACGGGAGGGGTCGTTTCGGCAACCTCAGCCGGGGGAGGGAAAGGGGTATTACGGGAAGACGCCATGGCAGGGGTATTCCGGGAATCTGGTTCTTCCATAGCTCTCTCTCTCTCTCTCTCTATCGCGGCGGCGAGAGAGGGCGTGGAAATGGGTAGAGTAGTTGGTTCGAGGTCTGCAAAACTTAGGCTTTGATCTCGCGTTGCTTTGGACAGAACCTCCTCGCTACAATTATCACGAGAACACCTTCTACTCCTCCTACCCGTCTCCCTTTGAGCATTCGGCTTCTCAGTGGAGCCCAAACATGACCCAGCTGTGGAGCCACTCTTGCTCCAATCACAAGACAGGTGCCCAACCGAGTTAGAAACACATTGGTAAGAAGTGTATTATTCATAACGAGTTAATTGCTCATACTCGGGCTTAGGCCGATGTACACTTCTTGGGTGGATCGATCCATTATCTTTTGATGGCCGGGGCCCACTGAAACTTCTTTTATTATACGAGAATGCCATGTATTTCTCAGATTTATTAGTAACAAATAATTATTATTTATTAAATAATAATTATATGAGAGAAAAAAGAAGGAAGAATTGAGTTAGCAAATGGAGTGTCATAAGAGGTGTATACGAGAGAGTAAGAGACACGGAGGACAGTGAGACATCAAGTTGGAGATGTGAGAAGAGATCATGCAGCTGTCATCCGATGTCCAAGCCTCCAATATAGCAAGGAAGCTCTCTGCACCTTCTGGATCACCATTCTGTGATAAGTAGATGAGATTTCCCTAACTGTTGAGGAAATCTCTCTACTCTGTTGAGGGAAATCCTCTAACCCGTTGAGGAAACTTCTCCTTCTAACCTGTATATAAAGACGGAGGATATGTCAATAACATTCAACTTCTTCTTCTACAACTCATTTATCTCTTTATTTTAACATGGTATCAGAGCCAGCTCCTCTTGGCGACAGCAGCATCGCCATGTGTTAGCCAAGCGGCCACAGTAGCACGCTGCCTCAAGCGGAGTCATTGAAGAAGCACCAAGACACGGATTCAGAGCCAGTGCTAACCGGTCTTGCCTTTCTTCGCCGGCCTTGCTCCCTCTCCTATTTGCTGCACCTTCCTCTTCCTTCTTCTTCGCCGGAAGGACAACGTGGTCCTTCAGCCCCACGTTGAGCAGCACCAGAGAAGACATCAGCCGCCTCCTGCACTTCTCCGGCCAGTAGCTGTCGCAACTGCTGCATCTTCCTCTACCGCAGCAGCTTTCGTTGCCGTTTCCCTCTACACAACGGCGCCTCCTCAACGGCGGTGTCTTCCTCCTCCATAGCGACAACGGCGAACGACGGTGTCTTTCTCGCGTCTTCCTCCTTCGCTGTCGCAGCCACTTCCCGGCCAGCAGCAGCCGCAACCGCTGCATCTTCCTTCCTCTATCGCAGCAGCTTTCATTGCCGCTTTTCTCTATACACCTAATTGCTACAGATTTCTCTCACTGCAGTTTCCTTGAGTACTGCTGCAGATTTTTGCGGTCATTTTCCGGCGAACTGTAGCCTCTACAATCTGCTGCAGCAAGCAGCAATCCACAGCAGCGAACTGCAGTCTTGAGTACCGCTGCAGTTTTTGCAGCCATCTCCCGGCGAACTGCAGTCCCTACAATCTGCAGCAGCAAGCAGCAATCCACAGCAGCTGCCGGCAGCTTTTTGGCACTGTTGTAGATTGCTCAATCTGCTACAGCAAGCAATCTATAGCAGCAGCCCCCTCCCTCATTCTCCACCTTGTGTGATACTCAAGTCTCCTCCACATACTCCTCAACTAGTTGGTTCTGCCGAACGCAAACATCGGCATATAGTAGAAACTGGACTCACACTTTTACATCAGGCTTCCATGCCTTCAACTTTCTGGACAGCAGCCTTTCAAACTGCTGTCTACCTAATTAATCGGATGCCTACACCAGTTCTACAACACCAGTCCCCCTTTGACACACTGTTCCACAAACCCCCTAACCTTCGTAAACTCCGCGTGTTCGGTTGTTTATGTTATCCTTGGTTACGTCCCTATGCCTCTCATAAGTTAACATCCCGATCTTCTCCTTGCGTCTTTATTGGTTACTCACTTGACCATAATGCTTTCCGCTGCTATAATCTCCACACTCACAAAATCTTTGTATCACGTCACGTTATCTTTGTTGAGTCTAACTTTCCTTTCCAAACCCTTCCATATCCTGCCATACGGACCACTTCACTATCTCACTGGAGTATACCTTCGGATCAATCGGACGAGCCTCCCATGTCTTCGTCTACTTCCTCCCCTCCTGATCCGCACTATATCACTCCAGTTCAACACTTGCCCGTTTCCTTTGTTCCTACTCCACTCCACTCTTCTCCAATTGATGGGGCAATATGTTCCGAAACACAACCATCATCTTTACCTCCTTCTCGCCCAAGTGCCCCTGACGTGTCTCCACTTGACCCGGCTTGTGCCACTGATCCTCACCCAACATTACCTCCTAATCCTGTCATCTCCAATCATCCTATGACCACTCGCTCTAAGCATGGTATTTTTAAACCTCGTCAAGTACTTAACCTACAAGCTGTCATGAATTCCTCATCCCCCAACATTGAACCCACCACCTTCACTCAAGCCCAAAAATCTCTGCATTGGCGTATTGCCATGAGCGAGGAATATAATGCCCTCCTCCATAATTCAACATGGGATCTAATTCCTTTTCATCCTTCACAAAACATCATCGGGTGTAAGTGGGTCTTTAGAATTAAGCGGAACCCAGATGGCTCAGTTGCTCGATATAAGGCACGCCTGGTCGCCAAAGGGTTCCATCAACGACCTGGAGTTGATTTCACTGAGACGTTTAGTCCTGTTGTTAAACCCACTACAATCCGGCTTATCTTGAGTCTAGCTATCACTAAAGGCTGGCAATTACGACAATTGGATGTTAATAATGCCTTTCTACAGGGATCTCTATCTGAAGATGTTTTTATGCAACAACCCCCCGGTTTTACTCATCCTCAGTATCCACAGCATGTTTGCAAACTTCGAAAAGCCATTTATGGACTTCGTCAGGCTCCGAGAGCTTGGTACACTCAACTTAGCTCATTTTTGACTTCTGTCGGCTTTCTTAACTCCAAATCTGACACTTCGTTGTTTCTACGACATCATCATGGAAACACAGTGTATATTCTGGTATATGTGGATGATATTATTGTCACAGGCAACAATCCCGCCAGCATCCAAGCGTTCGTCAAACAGCTGGCAGCTCGATTCTCGCTTAAGGATCTCGGACCCTTGAGCTACTTTTTGGGCGTCGAAACTACCTTCACATCTTCCGGTCTCCTTTTATCACAACGCAAGTACATTCAAGATTTGTTATTAAAGACAAACATGCAGGATGCAAATGCAGTTACAACCCCCATCTCTACTAGCGGTTCTCTCAAATTATCAGATGGAAGTCCTGCTACGGAACCCACTCAATACCGCCAAGTTGTTGGCTCTTTACAATACTTAGCTCTCACGCGTCTAGACATCTCATTTGCTGTGAACAAATTATCACAGTTTATGCAGCAACCATCTACTCTACACTGGTCTGCGGTTAAGAGACTTCTACGATATCTTAAAGGGACTCTAAATCATGGACTCTTTTTTCGTAAACACTCTCCACTTCGTCTTCATGCATTTGCCGATGCTGATTGGGCGGGCAACCTTGATGATAGAACATCCACATCGGGGTATATTATCTTCCTTGGTGCTCATCCAATCAGTTGGAGTTCTAAAAAGCAAAAGACAGTCGCCCGGTCTACAACTGAAGCTGAATACCGTGCCATTGCCGCTACCACTGCAGAACTCAATTGGATCACGAATCTTCTCCAGGAACTCAACATCGATTCCACTCCTACAATATATTGTGATAATATTGGAGCTACCTATCTATGCGCTAATCCGGTATTCCATTCCCGCATGAAACATATTGCTATTGACTTCCACTTTGTACGTGATCAAGTTGTCCGCCGTCAACTCCGTGTTTCTCATGTTCATACAGCTGATCAATTGGCCGACTCACTTACGAAGCCTATAGCTCGTAAGCTGTTTGCATTACATCAGTCCAAGATTGGCCTCCTTGATAGGAGCACCATCTTGCGGGGGCATGATAAGTAGATGAGATTTCCCTAACTGTTGAGGAAATCTCTCTACTCTGTTGAGGGAAATCCTCTAACCCGTTGAGGAAACTTCTCCTTCTAACCTGTATATAAAGACGGAGGATATGTCAATAACATTCAACTTCTTCTTCTACAACTCATTTATCTCTTTATTTTAACATTCTGCTCTAGTTCTCTTTAGCTCCTCCTTTCTTCTGCTCTTCTTCTCTCCCTGCATTCCTCTAAGGGTCGTGGAAGGAGGAGAGCTCACCAAAGAAGACGAAGAGAGGACCAGAAAAGAAGAATTCCAATGTTAACATAGTTGGCCTTCCATATTTGGTGAATTGAGGCTCTCAACTCTTCCTCGCTTTCTCTGTGGAGAGCGAACAAAAGAAGAGAGTTGGTATATGGCTTCCTCCTCCGCATCTTCTTCTTCTTCTTCTTCTCTTTCAACCTATAGTCCACGGAACAGATCAAGGTTCGGTGACACGACCTTCACCAAAGTCTTCGTCGGGGGACTGGCATGGGAGACCCCGACGGAGGAGCTCCGCCGCTACTTCGAGCAGTTTGGCGAAATCCTCGAGGCCGTGATCATTACCGACAAGATCACCGGACGATCCAAAGGCTATGGCTTCGTGAGCCCTCTCTCTCTCTCTCTCTCTCTCTCCTGTATGTGTTGGCTCTCTGTTTGTCTACTGTCTATTGTTGATCACAACTAATGAACGGTACTCCATATTTGATGGCAGGTGACGTTTCGGGAGTCGGAGTCGGCGACGAGGTCGGTAGCTGACCCCAACCCGGTGATCGACGGCAGGCGAGCCAACTGCAACATCGCCTCTGCGGGGAAGCCACGACCCTCTCCACGACAAGGTATAATGTTACGTCCATCTCCCAGACAATGGAAGATCGATGCACTTCTTCATCATTCTTGTCTCTGTGAGAAAAAGAAGGTCTTCTTTCTCCGATTGAATCCATCTGCCGAAAGCGTATTGACCAGCAATAGTGAGTCCACAACGCTCATATGAAAAGGAGGAACACTCAACCCGGACAAGTTGGCTGATCTAAAACAGGCAAAATGAGGGGGCCATTAATCATCATTATTCTATTGGCATGCATCTGTAAGCCCTCTTTATCTCTCGTCACGCTGTTGTGCGCAGGGAGGAGGCAAGACGAGAGCACGTACCCCCAGTCATCTACCCTACTCCTCTCTGGTGAGTCCCACCTCTTAAGGCCCCACTCGTACCCCCATCCCATTGGTGGAATCTTCTGCCACGCATTCCTCTCCACCTGATTCGAGTTCTTGCATCTTACTGCATGTGTTGTGTTCTTGCAGGTATATGGCCTACCCATCTGCATATGGATATCAACAAGTCGGTGCTTCTTCTTCTTCCTCTGTTCCTTTTATATGATTTCAGTTCATAAACTTGCATTATATCCAAATATTTTTGGGTGCCAGCGCATGTTTAATGCATGGATATTTGCTCAAACAGGCTTCCTCCTACTATGAAGAGCTATATGGACCGACCTCACCTGTTGCTCCTCCTTACCGTCCACCCTCACACGGCGTTCTCCCAGCAAACTGCAAGGGCAGGTTTTCCTTCCCCGGCACAGGGCCGAGGTCCGCCGTACGTGGAGTATCCTGCGCCCCACATACCCATCTCAACTCCAACTCCACCACATGGAACACAGAACACCACAGCAGGTTATCATCATCCGAATCCTTTGCCTTGCATGTTTGCCTATGATGAGGCTTCAACTTTTCTGAGAGATTTTGACACCACCTGAGAACATTTGGGACATGATCACCTGCCACTTACGATGTTCAAGTGCTATGTAAGATGCTGATTGTTTTTATGTTGATTTTTACTCTGAAATAAGTTCTTCTTCTTCTTCCCCTGATTTGCTCAGTTTGTATATGTTACTGCTGCTTCCGCTATATCTTGTTCATATCTTCTAGAAATTATTAGTTCATACTTGAGGGAAGTTCTGCTACAGGAGACTTAAAATCTCCTATAATCAACGAATTATAGTGCTACCATTACCTCGTTGCACCAATGGTTGCAGGCTCACAAGCTCCTCAGCAACCCTCCACAGCTGAAGCAAACACTGATGACCAAGAAGCTTGAAGGTGGCAATTTGCAGCTTCCATCACAACTTCTGCTCATCAACATTGTCGATTGATCTCAAAGAACCACAGAACATGAGTGTGCAAGAGTTTTACATGATTACATTGGTAAACCATGGTGGTTGTTCTACTAGGACACAAAACATTTCTGAGCTAAAACGCAGTGCTGTCAAGTGATCGATCATTTGTTCTTTTTCGTTTCGGACTTCGATTCCTCGGTTAGTCTCTCCAAGTTGGCAAGTGATGTCTCACAGATTCTTGTAACTCACATTGTCATCTCCTTCAACTCGAACAGTAATCCTCCTCATCTGTTGTTGCTTAACATCATCTTCCATTAGTTCCCTAGCATAAACTGCTGGGCAATTA
The DNA here is from genome assembly GCF_036884655.1 of Musa acuminata AAA Group. Lineage (NCBI taxonomy): Eukaryota > Viridiplantae > Streptophyta > Magnoliopsida > Zingiberales > Musaceae > Musa > Musa acuminata. Next base: position 4,736,374 of record NC_088340.1, read on the forward strand.
GCACGTTTGTTACCCTCCCTAAACAGATGGGAGAGATTAATCAAGAGAAACTTAGATATTAATCGTAATATTTCATTCACAAGATTAAAGATTAATAGTATGCTAAGGTAGCTCAATCGTTCTGCCCAAAATGTGGATGACTTGTTGAATCTGACTTAACGATGAGTTTGTCGAATCCCTGAACTTGTATCACTTCTAATAAGAAATCCACAACTCCTCTCCTTTGTTTGCTCAACAAAAGAGTTATGGACACATAGAAGATCACATTTGGGATGATTCTATTACCCCTAAAATCATCATCATTCATGGCTTTCCACACCAACTAAAAAACTGTAAGCAATAAGCATTTAGCAATCATCCCCTTCGTCGAACCATTTCGTAACGTGTCAAAGATTTCAAAATAGAAACTATACAACCAATTTAGATTCCAATAAGCGAAAAATAGGGACGGTGCCATCAAGATCAGAACCAAACTTGAGAAATCGGGATAGCACCGTCAAGTACAAAAGCTAATCCCAGTAACTCGGGACAATGCCGTCAAGTACAAAGCCGACCCTGGAAACTCGGGACGACACCGCCAAGTACAAAGCCGATCCTCGGAACTCGAGCGACATCGCCAAGTACAAAGCCGACCTTAGGAACTTGGGATGGCACCAAGTACAAAGCCGACCTCGGGAACTCGGGACGACACCGCCAAGTACAAAACTGGTCCGATGCAGACATCGACTACATAAACGGTACGAGCTAACCTCCTACAGGGGTTGACAGTCATTAAACAAATACTGTACGATTAACCCTCGTGCGTAAGTATAAGAGCCAACTACCTGGCTACGCTAGGAGAAGCTTTTTTCCCAAACAACTTGGGAGAGGATTCTGAGTAAGAACTCCACTAGCTTGACCTTTGGAGAGATCGAGTCGAGAAACATCCCCTCGGCTTCGATCTATGTGCAGGGCCCGATGACGAAGAAGCAAACGACGACCTACTCCGCTCGAGTCGACCCGACGACCAACCCAAAGTCTTCGTGGGCGCCTCCTTGGACATCCGATGTCGAACCAAACCGTATTGAGCAGAATGAGGTCTATCTTGTATTTATGGATGATGCAAGATAAGAACTTCTTCTACGTTTGGCCCTCTCACCAATTACATGCTTGGTTAGAGGCTCATTGGAACTCGGTAGAAGGAAGTTGCGATAGGACCCCCCACCTGAACCCAATCGCCTCTTCTCCGGCTCTAGTAATCTCTTTCGATCGTGAGACACAATAGTTCATTGCCTCTCATTCCGCTTCCTATTAACCTGAATCCAAGCCCCATAGATGTGTTCCTTCGAGGCAATTTCCATACAATACTTAAGAGACAACAACGGTAATTGTTTCCACACCGAAGCATACCAAAATTGCTCCGTGGAAGTTGGAGCACCAAAGTATTAGGTGGAGGAGGACATCTCCCCTGAAGGACTAAGGGTCCTCGATCAGGATCCGAACAGCTTCAACATCGGTGGAAAATTTGAAACCAAAGAATCTTTGTGCAGATCGATAATATGATCGGTGGAGAAGAAATAAAGCTGATTTATGGTCAAATGTATCTTATTACAATTTTGACTAAGCGAGGGATCAAATGGTATAGTTCATTTGTTGGTAGATCCAATAAATAAATGCATGTTGATCTTCCACATTGCTGTCAGAGTAATGTTGCTAGCTGACACAACGCTGAAAAGACGGAGGAGAAGGAGAGTAGATCTGTTTACAGAGAGGACCAAATTCTTTGGTGTGTGTGTGTTTGCAGAGAGCTTCTTCTTTTGGAGAGAGTCAAACTTCTCCTAGACTATCTTTGTCTTATTTTGTATCATTACAACCTTGATCTGGCCAGAGATTCTGCATAGATACCACACGGACAGTAATCTATGTGGTCATCCATTTCACGAGTTCATAGAAAAAGAGACGATGACACAAAAAATAAGAGAGAAAGGGAACTCCATCTGTGTTTTTATAGCACTGTGAAGGCAAGGCAAGAGGCGAGTTGAGAAGGGAAGACGAGACGAGAAGAGCAGAGATGGCCTCCTTTGCTTCCCATACGCCTCATGCTGTGTGCATTCCATATCCCGCGCAGGGTCACATAACTCCCATGCTTAAGCTCGCCAAGCTCCTCCACTCCAAAGGCTTCCACATCACCTTCGTCAACACCGAGTACAACCACCGCCGACTCCTCAACGCGCGCGGCCCCTCCGCCCTCGACGGCCTCCCCGACTTCCGCTTCGAGACCATCCCCGACGGCCTCCCGCCCTCCGACGACGACGCCACCCAAGACATACCCGCTTTGTGCCGCTCCACCATGACTACGTGCCTCCCGCCCTTCCTTGACCTTCTGTCGGACCTGAACGACCCGAGTTCCGAACGACCCCCGGTGAGCTGCATCGTCTCCGATGGCGTCATGAGCTTCACCTTGGACGCCGCGAGGCAGCTCGGCATTCCGGAGGTGTTGTTTTGGACCACCAGCGCTTGTGGCTTCATGGGATACATCCACTACCGGCATCTCGTCGAGAGGGGCCTTACTCCACTCAAAGGTATCAGCTCTGTGAAAGTCACGTACTTGCACTTGCGATCCACAGTTTCCTTTCCTACTCGAACTCATGCGAGGTTTGCGATCAGATGTCGATGAGCTTACGAACGGATACCTCGACACGCCCGTCGACTGGGTGCCGGGGATGAAGAACATGCGCCTACGAGACTTCCCGAGCTTCATACGCACGACGGACCCCAGTGACATCATGCTCCACTTCGCCATGGACGAGGCTGGAAGAGCTTCCATGGCGTCCGCGATCGTCCTGAACACGTTCGACGAGCTGGAGAGCTCCGTCCTAAACGCAATGGCCGCGATACTACCACCAATGTACACCGTCGGACCTCTGCAGCTGCTCACCAGCCAGATCCCGCCGAGCCCACTCGACGCCATGGGCTCCAACCTGTGGAAGGAAGAGCCTGCCTGCCTAAGGTGGCTGCAAGGGAAGAAGCCCGGGAGTGTCGTCTACGTGAACTTCGGCAGCATCACCGTCATGACCAACCAACAGCTGATCGAGTTCGCGTGGGGATTAGCTAACAGCGGATACGAGTTCCTGTGGATCGTCCGGCCCGATCTCGTCAAGGGCGAGTCTGCCGTCCTGCCGCAGGAGTTCACGGTGGAGACGAAGGAGAGGGGTCTGCTAGCGAGCTGGTGCCCGCAAGAGGAGGTGCTGGCGCAGCCGGCCGTCGGCGGGTTCCTGACGCACAGCGGATGGAACTCGACGCTGGAGAGCATTTGCAGCGGCGTGTCGATGCTAAGCTGGCCATTCTTCGCGGAGCAGCAGACGAACTGCCGGTACGTGTGCGCGGAGTGGGGCGCCGGTATGGAGATCGATAGCGACGTGAAGAGGGAGGTGGTGGAGGGCTTGATAAGGGAGCTGATGGGGGGAGAGAAGGGTAAGGAGATGAAGAGGAGGATGACGGAGTGGAAGGAGGCGGCAGGTAGGGCGGCCCAACCTGGTGGCTCCTCCTCTGCGAATCTAGAGAGGATGGTCAAAGAGGTGCTTCGTCCACGGAAGGGGAGTTAGACATGTTATCCTCGCGTGATTGGTTCTGAGACAGAAGGAGAAATAAATTGGCTAGTATGGAAAAGCTCAATTTGGCAGCTTTCATTAGGTGTGGGAACGACGTCTATTGTTTAGTGTTACTTGTCGCGCCTGGGATTGCGTGCATGCACATGGATGGATAGCCTCTAATTTGGCTGATACTATCAGGCTATGTCGTGGAGCTCTGTGCATAACAATTTGACCGAATCATTAGAATCAAGTTCCCTAAAATGCTTAAAATCTAATCTTATAACAGGCTTATTTAGTTTTATATACAATCATAAACATCCTTTCACATTTGCTGTGAAAATATAAAAATATATTACAATTTACCTCACTTGGAGACTTAATATACTCAGGTATATCATAATATAGATCCACTGTTATGCTAAAAATTACATCCATGAGGGGTTTTTTTTTTTGTATTTGGACCTCTTAACATTACTAATATATATGCTCTAATACCAACTATGACGATCTCATATTATGAAAAAACATTGGAACTATTAATTTCATGAGCCTAATACTAACTACATTCTATTCTATTCTACTCTACTCTCTCTCTCTCTCTCTCTCTCTCTCTCTCTCTCTCTCTCTCTCTCTTGCCTTTCCTCACATTCCACCACTTGCACTGTTGATCAACTTCGTGACAACATCATGACCCACAAGATACAGTGTCGCAACCTTCTTGCTCGCTGATAATTACTGCTCACTGCATCATTCCAATATAGGATTCAAGCTACCATATCACAGACAACATAGCGTGGTGGAGACTCCTCAGCTATCTAATTCAAAATGGTAGCCCGACACACACACTGCTCCCAACATATATGCTCAGAGACCTCTCATACGACACAATCAATCCATCCCGCAGAATCCCAAGATGATAACTGCATCTGGTCTCGTCTTTTGAACCAACACGACCAGAAAAAAAGGGCGAAAAAAAAGCAATCCGATTCAAGAGAGAGAGAGAGAGAGAGACCAAATTCACCATCCATTATAGTGTCAAGTGAACGGGTCAGCCTTCGCTCTCTCGCTGCTGCTCTGTACATTAAGAGTATCTATCGCAGTAGGTGCACTGCCATGTCGCGCCTACAAAAGAATGGCAACCTACACCCTTCAAACAGTTAGAACAGGGAGGAAAGCCAAAGAGAGCGAGAAGGATCTTGCAAACGCGTGCATAGAGACTAACGATTCTTCTCAAAACCAGTGCACGGAGAAGAGGTCCTCTGCAACTAAGGGTTGTAGAGGCGGTTGCCGCAGCTGCACTTCCACCCCAGGGGCTTGTAGTTGGAGTACTGGTTGCCGTAGGAGAACGGGTCATCCGACGGGCGAACCTTCCTGACCCGGGAACGAACCGGAGTGGACTGGACCGGGAGGGTAGGGACCTGGACCGCCGTGCATGGGTTGCATAGGTCGCACCGGTTGTGGCAGCTCGGCGGCGTGGAGCCCAACCGGATCTTGTCCTCCACCAGCATTCCCTGTTAAAGGAGACATCACAGCTTATAAGATGTAGGGCGGAGAAGACCAGGAAAGATGGGCGTAAAGATACCTCGGGTGAGGCGAGCAACGATTTATCAACACAGGAGACAGGAAGAGGGAGATAGAGGAGAGCTAAGAGGAGGCCGGCGGTGAGGAAAAAAGCATGGCTCAGTGAGCTCATTGTAATGGGACCATGTCATTTTGCCATGAGCTGGATCGAGATAAGGAAAAGCTTTAGGAACGCAGCGAAGGGTGGAGAGTTAAATGTGGGAAGGGAGCTCTGAAGGTTTCAGACTGCTTCAGATAACAACTTTGCTCAACGAAGACGGAAGTAGTAGGGGTGTTGAGTTAAAATAGATGAGAGGAGTGATGAAAGCAAACCAGTGGAAAAGAACAACACACGGGGAGAGAGGCAAATGGGACGATTCCAAATCAATATCGACGCAGGGGGCACTGAAGTCTCCGTCGCACTCGGCCCTCACTGAGTGGTGAGGAAAGTGATGGCTAGTGAAGGCATGGGTAGAAGGAATTAGTTGACAACAGTCACTTCCATTTGGGAATTTGGGTTTGACTGTATCAAACGGGTGACATATGAGAGAGAGAGAGAGAGAGAGTGCAAGAAGTTATTACAATGGGATCGTAAAGTAAAAAGAGAACAAGAAGAAGGCTGCAAGGAATCATGAGAGCTTTCTCTCTCACACACTGTTGCCTTTTTCCTCGCTTTTGGTACTGTGAGGAAAGAGGCTAGTCAAACGGATGGCAGACGGGTGGCAGAGAGAGATGTATAGGGCAGCAAAAAAAGGTGTTCACGTCTTAAAGAAGAGCAGAAGACAGAGAAGAACTCAGCAAGCCAAAAAGAGAGAAGTATCAGCGAGACAGGAAAGAGAGGGGAGGGCATGGGCGCTTGTTTTTCCATCTTGTTCTCTTTTTCCAGGTGCAATGAATGATGGCCATTCCTTCGATATAGAGAGAGGAATACAGAGAGAGAAAGAGTCACTGAAGCTTTTCTACAGGGAGGTATGGGCCAAGGAATTGTCTGGTCTCACCTCCTCAGGTACGAAGGGGAGAAACGTCCGGGCGTCCCCGGTGCAAAATCCACTGTTTTGATCATTTGCTGCAATAATCACAAAGAAATTGTAAGAAGAAGATGGAAGGAAAAAGACAGTAATGCATTAACGGATGCTCAGGTGTATAATCTTCAAGGTACATGCCATGGTACAGTTACTCACATGGCAAGTGACACACAACACGTGGCTTGAATTCTACTCATGCAATCTATTATATAATTGCCTGGTATGGTTTCAATGAGACAAGATAAGAAGACAAGGAGCAATAGTAAGGATGATGAGGTACATTTGTCCCATGGCATGCATGCATCACGATCTATGTGGGACATAATCTAAAACCCTGGTGCAGCATTTCAAGTATTAAGCTCAAACATCTGTAAATGCATTAGTATAAAAAACTCTTTTCTAGAACTGATATAAACCTAAATGAGCATAGAGATGCTACAACAATCCTACCCATCTGCTAAATTCTGCTAGCTACACCAAAATTTAACAAGGGCAGTTGCCAAAGAGAATGTCAAGTTTTTAGACATTTCATGCCTGTACATTTTTTTTTTCTATTTTCATATAAACAGGATCATTTTTTTTTTCTGAACCAAAATATTCTTTGTATTCATGGCATCCTAGTACTGAAGTCTTCGGGATTTGCACATTAATGTTTAAATTCTTTGCTATAGCATATTAATTTCTAAAGACCCAAAGAATAATGCATATCAATCCTTTGAGTTCATTTAACCACAGCAACAAATAAAATATCAAATATATAGTATTTGAACCTCTGTTTTTTTTTTTTGCCATTTTCATTCCTTTTTTCTTTGGGACCACACTTCAGAAAAACCCTTTGCCCTTGGCATTTTCTGTGTTCCTATTTCCAACACCAACAGCTTTTGAATGAAATTATTTTAAGCAAATTATCACCTACTTTTATTATTTCACCTATTAAGTGTTCAAAGAGATCCTTTTTTATATAGTTTATTTTTTATGAAAGATTCTTGAAACTCTAAAGATGATTATTAAAGAGTAAAATTTACAAACGTGATGTGTATAAGGTAAAAACAAAGTCTGAAATTAAAACAATATATTCAAGGATCTAGGAATGGTTACATCTCCATGAATTCTCTTGACCATACCATTGTTAACCAATATAAATGGAAATTATGCCTTGACTATGACAGCTTTAGTTAGGCTTTAACCACACCTTGATTAAAGAAAAAGAAAAGGAAACACTTGGTTCAACTGACCAACCTTCTTGTGAGGACCAAGTATTAGTTAGCACTGTGCTTCAAAATGCAACGCTACCTAACGTCACTGACGACCAGTACCAGTTTGAAACAGTATAGCACAAACTGTAACATTTAAAAGTTTATCTTCTTTACCATGTCAGAGTACATTTGTAAGATGAAAAAATTCTGTAAATAGTTACAAGCTCATAAATTCATGACAGCTACACTTAAATTGATCTCATAAAACAATATTTTTAATGAAATATCCAATAAATCATGTATGACTACCTGCAAAAAATGTTTCTTTCAGTGTCTTAATGAAAGAGCAACTAATTTGGCCCGATAAAAGTTTGCAAAGATTTCACCTTGAAAGTAACAAGCCTGCAATGTGATATCCAGAAATGGGTAAGTGGTTATGATACCTTCAAGATATGAATGCCTAATCTCAAAGTGACCCTATTTTGCCATTGGTCCAAACAAGAGTACCCCCAAAAACCACCATCGCCAGTATGGCTACTGTCTTGTTTCAATTAATAAAGCTGAAATTGACCCATTATGGGATGCTCCACATTCTGAAATGTACAATGACATTCGATGCATAACCTTCTACCAACAGTGATGTGTCAATAGAAATGGTCCACAAATGGCGGTCCATGGCACAAGCATAATTTGCCATCACCAAAGGGGAGCAGCATATTTAGCATCAACATGGAAGGAGACAAAATACCACCTAATCAATAGTATGTCACAGTAACTTCCATTAACAAGTTCCTATAACTTCTGTACGGACAACATTACCAATCAGATTCTGTTCCAACTTAATTTCCATGCAGAGGTTAAACCACTCAACTTTCAAGTCAAAGCAATGCACAGGAAGAGAAGTATCCAGAGCCAATTAGATAAAAGGGGACATACTACTATGATCTAATTTTGAGTTTAAAAGCTTATGTATACCTGCTAAAATCATGTCAAAGAGAGCTTTCCACACGGTAGTTTTTCTTTCACCAAATTTGACACTGCATCAAGAATGATAGAAACAAAGGTTATTTTCAATGTTTCAATAAGGATTTCAAAATCCCAGTAAAATGTATTTAGTTATAATTTTTTCCTACAAATATGCAAGCAAACAACACATGGTTGCAACAGGATTATTTTCTCACGAGGACGAAAAAGCTCAATAATTTGTTTATACATAATGTACGACCATCACAAGCTTCTGTATCAACACAATCTGTTTGGGTCCCATAGACCTTTCCTGGACATATGTAGAAAGTTGTAACTGTTAGTCATTTCTATGGTCATAACAATTTTATATCAAATAGGCTTATTTTGCTTAATAATTTGCTTTAATTCACATGCACAAGGTTCTCAATATTATTTTCCTACTCACCAATCTTATGCTAACTAATTGAATCAAACAGCATAGGCAATTGTTGATGACTTAAGATTGGATCAAGAGGAGAAAAAGATAATGGTGTCATGCTATACTACAAAGTAGACATTCATTGTTCACAATCTATAAAGTAGTTAATAAGTGACTATGACTCAAGATCAGGAAATTGCTTCTGCATCAATAACATTTATACAGATGGTAATACCTGATCACTATAATGCATCATACCTCAAGACTTAGAATGTTAATTGCAGCCAATGCAATTTCCAAATAATCTTTACAAGAATGCACCAAAATGTTTTTTTTCCAAGGAATGCATCAAAATGTTTACCAGATTGTGATACTAAACGAAAGTAATAGCTTAACATTCATGCTCTAGTTACACATTTTTTAACTAACTATACCTGTTTTTATGTATACCTGTTCATTTTCATTCTTTCTTTTTCTTTCCCTTTAATCTCTCACCAGTGTCTTATATCTACCGCTGCCACTTGACACTTCTATCTCTCCTTTTTTGTAATGCACAACCAGATTGTGATACTAAACCAAAGTAATAGCTTAACATTGTGATTTGATGTATACATGTTCAGTTTCATTCTTTCTTTTTCTTTCCCTTCAATCTCTCACCAGTGTCTTATATCTAATTGTTGTTGAATCTCGGATTTTGATGATGAAACTAATTGATTGTGTTTAAATGTTTGACTACATTTTGAGTGATACAGGTCTACTCGATCAGGATTAGACAATTAACGCAGGAGGAATTGACGTTGCGTCGGAGGAGATCACGTCAGGATATTGGATGGCAGAAGGCTTCGGGCGTCGGGCATCGGGCCAAGGAGAGCGAAATTGCGCCAAGGATATCGGGGTTGCGGAGGTCAACCGCCGATTGGGCAACAAGCTGCAAGAGAGGACGATGCACCGAAGAATCGGATGAAGCGCCAACCAATGACGTGCCGGGCAACAGAATGTCAATTTGCGTTATAATAATTGTCTAGATCGGAGTAGAGTGTTTGCTTGTGTGTGCAGGATTAACTACGATAACCAGAAAACATAAAGCAAGGATACCGGAGTCAAGCTCGATGGACGTTTAAGAGACCGAAGAATCATCGGAGATGCTGCCGGAACCGTCCGAGAAGAAATCGGGAACGTGTCGGAAGTTCGCCGAAGAAATCGTCGGAGGCTCGCGGAGATCACCAAGAAGGCTCGGCTACTCGTTAAAGTCATCACAAAGATTGGGAGCTTGCAGGGAGTCCGTCGGAAGAAGTTCGTCGGAAAGCTCGCCGGAACAAGACTCGACGTTCGCGGTTAAAAAACTTGCTTAGGATGTTTTTGTTATGTAGTTCACCTGTAATTAGGATTAGGATTAAGAGATAATCCTATATCCTGGTTAGGGGCCAACTGGGCCCAAAGTCAAATTTGGTTTGGGCGAAAAATAAGCCAAACCAATGAATCGGAAAGCCAGGCGGTGGAACCGCCTGGCTGGGCGGTGACACCTCCTTGGCTGGGCGGTTGCACCGCCCAGCACCCGAGCCCTGGGCGGTGGCACCGCCTGGCTGGGCGGTGGAACCGCCAGCACCGGGAACCCTAAGATAATTCAAATTTTGGAGCCCAAAATTTGAATCCTCTTGAGGCCTATAAATACCCCTCAAATCTCAGCTGAGGTTACAACTTTTGAGAAGCATTTTGATTGAGAGAAAAGTCTTAGAAAGTCTTAGCAAGTCTTGTTTTCAATTTGCTAGAGAGTTCTCCTCCTTCTTTCTTATTGAAAATTTGTAAGAGGTTGAGCTGCTTGTAAAAGGTTGTAAGAGGGGTGTTTACCCTTCCATTTCAAGAGACTTGCTAGTGGAAGGTGGGAGCCTCATCGAAGAGGGGCCTCGCAAGTGGAGTAGGTCATTTGACCGAACCACTCTAAAAATCGGCGTAATCTCTGGTTTGCTTTTTATTATTGTCATTTACATTACTGCAAATCTTCTTACTGCTTTAGTTCCTTATTACTCTTGCTGCGCAACTTTAAGAATACGCCTTCAAGTTAAATTTCTCAAGTTTCATTCTTAACGTACGAAAGATTTTGTTAAAATCGAAGTTTTAATCCGCTGCACTAATTCACCCCCCCCTCTTAGTGCCGCTCCGATCCTAACAAGTGGTATCAGAGCCACGGTTTTCTACTTTGGTTTAACACCCAAATAGAAATGGCTCTTTATGGCTTTCAAGAGGGTCACTCTCTCATTCGTCCTCCCTTTTTCAATGGGACGGACTACACTTGTTGGAAAACTCGAATGAGAGTTTTCTTACTTTCTTTGGATTTGAATTTATGGGACATAGTCGAAAATGGATTTGAAATGTCTTCTCTCCCAATGAACCATTGGAATGATTTGGAGAAGAAGATGTTTTCTTTAAATGCAAAGGCTATGAATGCCTTATATTGTGCACTTGACAAAAGTGAATTTAATCGCGTTTCGATGTGTGACTCGGCTTTTGATATTTGGAGAACTCTAGAGGTCACTCATGAAGGCACTAGCCGAGTGAAAGAGTCCAAAATCAATATTCTTGTGCATTCTTATGAACTTTTCCGGATGAAACCAAGTGAGTCCATCGGAGACATGTACACCCGGTTCACGGATGTCATCAATGGACTCAAAGCTCTTGGTAAAAGTTTTTCTAATTTTGAACTAGTCACTAAAATCTTAAGATCCCTTCCAAAAAGTTGGGATCCAAAAGTTACGGCCATTCAAGAGGCCAAGGACCTTAAAACATTCCCTCTCGAAGAACTTATTGGGTCTCTAATGACCTACGAAATGAACAATGTGGAAAAAAAGAAACTCGAGAACAACCTTCCAAATGATAGGAAGGATTTGGGACATAGAACACATGAATACCACTCGAGCATAAGCTCAAGTGATGGTGAACTTAAACTACAAATGAAACAAAAATTAAAAAGCAAAAAGAATGGAACTACTTGCTTTGAACGCAAGAAGAACAAAAGTTGGGATGAATTGAGCTCTTCCGAAGACGAGGAGAAAATCAAGAAAGGCGAGGTGGCAAACTATGCCTCACCCTCTTTCAACAATGAGGTAATCAAAATCCCACTAATTCATTTCGAAATTACATAATACTTTCTTGAGTTATTTTTAATTTAGTTTAGGATTAATTTTCTTGAAAATTGCTTGTGTTATGTTAATGCAATAAAATGTTAGATATAAATATAATGCTTATACACCTAGTAAGATTAATCTTATATATGTGCTTGAGAAGCAAGAATTTGTACTTTGACGATTTCCATATTGATTTTCAATGTCGATGCATGACTTTTGAATGGAAGGTTTTATGATTTTTTTTATGAACCTTATCTTTGGTTTTCAAACATGATGTATAGTTTTGACATAAGAACAAAAATTTGAAGCATGCTAATATAAAGTCAATCATATAAAGTAAAACTAAAGAAATTTTAAATATCTATAAGAATCATTCAAAATTATGTTCAATAAAACCTTACTTGATGTTGTAATGAAACTATTGAAAGTTTTGATGCTATGATTTGATGATTTTATGCATGAGATTGTAAAGTTATACATGATGATTTTTTGGTCTTGATGGTTTTTATGACAAAATTCATTTTTCGATCCTAAATGTTGATGCACATTTTTATCTAGCATAAATGACATGAATTTAAATAACTAAAAAGAGAAAAGCATTGTTCTTGAAAATTATTTTTCTCTATCTTGTTGATTTATATGAATCCCTTGAAAATGATTTTGGTTTGATGATTTGAATTACAAATGAGTTATATCAAAATCATGATATTGATTTGACTTGAAGTAATGAGTTGAAATCATTTTTTTTTGGAATTATGTGTTGCACTTTTTTATCTTGATGATCTTTGATTTTTTTTGTTTTAAAACGATGATGCATGGATTTGAAAGAAAAGGAGATGCATGCATGGAATCAATCAATAAGTTGAAACAAAAGGAGGAAAGATTTTTTATTGAAAATTTTCTTTTTCTCTATCTTATTGATTTATACCTAAGAGACCAATAAAATTATTTATGTCATTTTGAATCTCTTGAAAGAAATGTTGAGATTTTGATGATTTAGACGATTTGAATTTGAATGAGTTTTATCTAAAATCATGATCTTGATTCCGTGATATTTACAAATGAAGATTTATTATGAATCAAGATTTTTCATTAATCGATCTCCTAAGATTTTCTTTTGATTATTAATGAGTAGGTTTTTCAAAAAGAAATCATGTCTTCTAGTATTCACATGTTCTAATCCTTCATGATAAAATTTTTATGTAATTCCTTAAATTCATGAAATGTTTATCGCATCACCAATTATTTTCTTCTTGATATTCCTTTTTTGGTGATATAAAATCATGCATGAAATACTCTTGAGATTATTTTGATGCATACAAATGAAAAGTTATGATCATGCATGGTAGGATGCAATTTGACAAATTAATACCATTATGATTTGAAATATTTATAATTTGGAATGATGCATGCAATACTTATGCCTTTTATTATGATAATATATGTGATGTATTGCATATGATGTGAATCATGAATGCTTTAAATGATAAATGTCTTGATATCATGATTGATGATTTTGTTCTATGCATAAGATTTTTAAAATTATGCATAATGAATCTTGTAATTTACAGATTATCGATTTTCTTTTTACCATAATGAAAGTGCCTTATTGATCCTTGTCATAATAAATCTAGCACTTTCGGTTTTAAACATGATACATGTTTTTATTTGACATAAAAAAAAAGGGAGGCATGCTTGAATGAAATAAATTACATGAATTGAAGCAACTAAAAGAGAAGAACATTTTTCTTCTTGAAAATTATTTTTTTCTATATTATTGATTTTGATGAATCTATTTGTATTATTTTTATGAATCTCATAGATTATGAAAATGATTTGAATTTAATGGATTTTATTGAAATCATGATCTTGATTTCTCACAATTTTCTATTGAATGAATCAAGTTTGTTTTCTATTTAAAAGGATATTTATCAAAATTTTCATGGTCTTTTAGTATTCATGATATTGATAATTATATTTTGAAACTCTATGTAAATCAAGATTCTTCATCATGATTCTCTCGTTTTATAAAAGAGGAGATGTTCTATGTGAATCATAAGATTTTATATGCATGAATTGAGATTCTTTTTGCTATTAACTAGCAAGAAACTTGTTTTTGTAAACCATGACATGCTACTTGACATCTTGATAATTTATAACTTGAGTTTTCTTTTTGAATCAAGATTGTTTCCTATCATGTTTTCTATCTACAAAAGAAGAAATTTGTCAAAAATGTTATATGTCTTTTGACATTCATTTTTCATCTTTATTATTTACCCTTATCATGATTTGAATATTATAGTAAAGAGAAATGAATTACATGATTGTATTGTTATTCCCTTCTATTTGACACTGACAAAGGGGGAGCAAAACTTGCTAGATAGCAAATTTGCTAGCTTGCACAATTTGAAAAGAGGCAAAATAGTCCATCTTGCACATCTCAAAAGATGTAAAATTTTGCTAACTTTTTATGTGCAAAAGTTGATAGCTTGTATACTATAAATTTGCATACCAAAAATACAATCTTGTTTATCTCAAGATGCAAAACATACTAACTTGCACTTTGCAACGGAAGCAAAATTGCTAGCTCAAACATTGCAAAGGAAGCAAAAATTTGCTAGCTTACAATTTGCATATTTCAAGAAGCAAGAGTTGCTTTCTTGAACATCTCAATATTGCTAGCTTGCATGATGTAGAACTTGCTATCTTGAACATTACCAAAAGTGCTATCTTATATGCTGTAAAACTTGTATATCTAAAACTTGATAGCTTGAATGTCCCAAGCATGATGCATTACTTGCTAAATTTTCTATCTTCAAAATTGCATGATGATAAAAATTTAATATTATGTTTTTCATGCAATGGTTTGAACCCATATAATAAACACATAAGAGTAGCTACTTCTCCTTTTTGTTGATGACATAGGGGGAGAAGTATATTGATGACTTCATGCATTGAATTAAATATTTTATATATTTGCATGATAGTTTAAATGTTTTTCATAACATGTGATGAATGTTACTTGGATTTGGGATAATCCAAGTGTTCTATCAATGGCATATTGATAGGGGGAGTTTAGTTAAACTCCGGGGAGTTAAGGTTAACTCCGTTAGTCATCAATTAGTTGTCATCATCAAAAAGGGGGAGATTGTTGAATCTCGGATTTTGATGATGAAACTAATTGATTGTGTTTAAATGTTTGACTACATTTTGAGTGATACAGGTCTACTCGATCAGGATTAGACAATTAACGCAGGAGGAATTGACGTTGCGTCGGAGGAGATCACGTCAGGATATTGGATGGCAGAAGGCTTCGGGCGTCGGGCATCGGGCCAAGGAGAGCGAAATTGCGCCAAGGATATCGGGGTTGCGGAGGTCAACCGCCGATTGGGCAACAAGCTGCAAGAGAGGACGATGCACCGAAGAATCGGATGAAGCGCCAACCAATGACGTGCCGGGCAACAGAATGTCAATTTGCGTTATAATAATTGTCTAGATCGGAGTAGAGTGTTTGCTTGTGTGTGCAGGATTAACTACGATAACCAGAAAACATAAAGCAAGGATACCGGAGTCAAGCTCGATGGACGTTTAAGAGACCGAAGAATCATCGGAGATGCTGCCGGAACCGTCCGAGAAGAAATCGGGAACGTGTCGGAAGTTCGCCGAAGAAATCGTCGGAGGCTCGCGGAGATCACCAAGAAGGCTCGGCTACTCGTTAAAGTCATCACAAAGATTGGGAGCTTGCAGGGAGTCCGTCGGAAGAAGTTCGTCGGAAAGCTCGCCGGAACAAGACTCGACGTTCGCGGTTAAAAAACTTGCTTAGGATGTTTTTGTTATGTAGTTCACCTGTAATTAGGATTAGGATTAAGAGATAATCCTATATCCTGGTTAGGGGCCAACTGGGCCCAAAGTCAAATTTGGTTTGGGCGAAAAATAAGCCAAACCAATGAATCGGAAAGCCAGGCGGTGGAACCGCCTGGCTGGGCGGTGACACCTCCTTGGCTGGGCGGTTGCACCGCCCAGCACCCGAGCCCTGGGCGGTGGCACCGCCTGGCTGGGCGGTGGAACCGCCAGCACCGGGAACCCTAAGATAATTCAAATTTTGGAGCCCAAAATTTGAATCCTCTTGAGGCCTATAAATACCCCTCAAATCTCAGCTGAGGTTACAACTTTTGAGAAGCATTTTGATTGAGAGAAAAGTCTTAGAAAGTCTTAGCAAGTCTTGTTTTCAATTTGCTAGAGAGTTCTCCTCCTTCTTTCTTATTGAAAATTTGTAAGAGGTTGAGCTGCTTGTAAAAGGTTGTAAGAGGGGTGTTTACCCTTCCATTTCAAGAGACTTGCTAGTGGAAGGTGGGAGCCTCATCGAAGAGGGGCCTCGCAAGTGGAGTAGGTCATTTGACCGAACCACTCTAAAAATCGGCGTAATCTCTGGTTTGCTTTTTATTATTGTCATTTACATTACTGCAAATCTTCTTACTGCTTTAGTTCCTTATTACTCTTGCTGCGCAACTTTAAGAATACGCCTTCAAGTTAAATTTCTCAAGTTTCATTCTTAACGTACGAAAGATTTTGTTAAAATCGAAGTTTTAATCCGCTGCACTAATTCACCCCCCCCTCTTAGTGCCGCTCCGATCCTAACAATTGTAATGCACCAATTAGTGTGTTTTGTCGGCTATGCACCATCTAAATACCCTAATCATTGAAAGTCAGCAATCGTCTTTTGGACATCAGTTCAAATGCATTCAAGTCGCTTATCGTTCCAAATAGTGGATTTCAGACTGAATTCCAAATAAAGGAATTATACAAGCAAGAACTACAAGTGTAAGGTGTCGATCGAAGTGTTTTTATTTCTACCCTGTTGTGGTAAACAACCTGGAGCTGTGGCCTCGGGGCCGACGCGGTTCGGTTCGGGTCCGGACGACGGGGATCTCTCCGGGGCGTTCCTCGAGCCCGCGAGGTCGGTCTGGTGCGATGGTCCGATCGGGACGGGGTCGCCGTTTCCTCCGGGGAGGAACTCCTTGTCCGCGCGTCCGGCGGGGACCCTCGGCTTCGCACCTGCACGAAGGTCGGGTCGGGGTGCTCGGCCCGACCCCTCCGACGATCAAGTTAGTTGATAGCGGAGGGGGTTTCAGAAGAAGAAGTGTTTTGCCTCTGCCCCCCCTTTTCCGGATGACTGAGAGGGTATTTATAGGGAAGCTTACTGTTGTTTGATGTGCCCGCTTGCAGGGGGCAGGCTGGTAGCGTCTGACATTAGCGTTGGCGTGGCGTGAGGAACTGAGCGTGGGCAGGCGTTAATACGCCTCGGCCGGTGTTCCGGTTCGTTTGACCGAGTGTAGTCGCGCCGATCGAGGCGTGAGGCGTCGGCTGACGTCAGCCGAGTCTTATCGTAATTACTATCCTCATCATATTCCCCCCCGGAAAGAAGCTATGCGTCGGACGTTGTAACGGGAGTCCGAGGCATGACTTTAGCTTTCAGACGGGCTGGCCACGCAGGCGCGGTCTCGGGGAGCATGGAACCGAGGAGCCGAGGAGCACGATGCAGGCGGGCAGGCCGCGCAAGTGTGTCTCGGGGAAAATGGGCCGAGGAGCACGACGCAGGTGGGCAGGCCGCGCAGGTGCGTCTCGGGGAGCATGGAGCCGAGGAGCACGACGCAGGTGGGCTGGCCGCGCAGGTGTGTCTCTGGAGCATGGAGCCGAGGAGCACGACATAGGCGGGCAGGCCGCGTAGGTGTGTCTCGGGGGCATGGAGCCGAGGAGCACGACGCAGGCGGGCTGGCCGCGCAGGTGTGTCTCGGGAGCATGGAGCCGAGGAGCACGACGCGGGCGGGCAGGCCGCGCAGGTGTGTCTCGGGGGCATGGAGCCGAGGAGCACGACGCAGGCGGGCTGGCTGCGCAGGTGTGTCTCGGGAGCATGGAGCCGAGGAGCACGACGCAGGCGGGCAGGCCGCGCAGGTGTGTCTCGGGGGCATGGAGCCGAGGAGCACGACGTAGGCGGGCAGGCCGCGCAGGTGTGTTTCAGGAGCATGGAGCCGAGGAGCACGACGCAGGCGGGCTGGCCGCGCAGGTGTGTCTCGGGGGCATGGAGCCGAGGAGCACGATGCAGGCGGGCAAGCCGCGCAGGTGTGTCTCGGGGGCATGGAGCCGAGGAGCACGACGCAGGCGGGCAGGCTGCGCAGGTGTGTCTCAGGAGCATGGAGCCGAGGAACACGACGCAGGCGGGCTGGCCGCGCAGATGTGTCTCGGGGGCATGGAGCCGAGGAGCACGACGCAGGCGGGCAGGCCGGGCAGGTGTGGTCTCGAGCAACATGCGGCCAAGGAGCACGACGCAGGCGGGCAGGCTGCGCAGGTGTGGTCTCGGGCATTATGCGACCGAGTAGCACGACGCAAGCGGGCGGACCGCGCAGGCGTGGTCTCGGGCAACATGCAGCCGAGGAGCACGAAACAAGCGGGCAGGCCGCGCAGGTGTGGTCTCGGGCATCATGCGACCGAGTAGCACGACGCAGGCGGGCGGACCGCGCAGGCGTGGTCTCGGGCAACATGCGGCCGAGGAGCACGACGCAGGCGGGCAGGCCGCGCAGGCGTGGTCTCGGGCAACATGGCCGAGGGGTGTGGCTCGGGCGACAGATAGCCCTGAGGGGGGCTCGACAGTCTACGGCCGAGAGATGCAACTCAGGTGGGCAGGCCGCCCTGAGATAGACTCGGGCGGTCTATAGCCGAGGGATATGGCAAAGGCCGAGGGACACAACTCAGGCGGGCAGGCCGCACTGAGGTGGATTCGGCGGTCTGTGGCCGAGAGATGCAACTCAGGTGGGCAGGCCGCCCTGAGATAGACTTGGGCAGTCTATGGCCGAGGGACGTGGCTCGGGCCGAGAGGTCGCCCTGAGGGGGGCTCATCTGGGCCGCTCGGGTGATCACCCGATATTCCGGGCCCTCCTTCTAGCGCCAAAATATTGTGGTAAACAACCTGGAGCCGTGGCCTCGGGGCCGACGAGGCTCGGTTCGGGTCCAAACGACGGGGATCTCTTCGGGGCGTTCCTCGAGCCCGCGGGGTCGCTCTGGTGCGATGGTCCGATCGGGACAGGGTCACCGTTTCCTCCGAGGAGGAACTCCTCATCCGCGCGTCCGGCGGGGATCCTCGGCTTTGCACCTGCACAAAGGTCAAGTCGGGGTGCTCGGCCTGACCCCTCTGACGATCAAGTTAGTTGATAGCGGAGGGGGTTTCAGAAGAAGAAGTGTTTTACCTCTGCCCCCTCGCCCCCCTTTTCCGGATGACCGAGAGGGTATTTATAGGGAAGCTTACTGTTGTTTGATGTGCCCGCTTGCAGGGGCAGGCCGGTAGCGTTTGACATTAACGTTGGCGTGGCATGAGGAACTGAGCCTGGATTAACGCCTCGGCCGGTGTTCCGGTTCGTTTGACCGGGTGCAGTCGCGCCGATCGAGGCGTGAGGCGTCGACTGACGTCAGCCGAATCTTATCATAATTACTATCCTCATCGTACCCTTATATCAAAGTATAATTTCTTCAACTGCTAACCTCCAATAACTATACATCACTACATTAGCATTCCATCACAGCAACCTTTTTGTTCCAAGAATCGTCGACTATGGCGACAAGGCAAATGCTCTCATCCGTCGACACCGAAAGCGAACTATTTGGAGATCAAAAGAGCAGGAAAAGTAATCGTACCCGATCGGGGCCTCCAAGGATTCCGATGGCCGCCTATGTCGGCGACTGAGCTCCCGATCGAAAGGGCCTCCATCGATGATGCTCTATTCGAACCCTGAAATCGCACCCCAAGGCGAGAAGGGGCCTTTATACTTTCGGACGCGATTCGAGCCACGAGACTTTCCTTGGACTCTACAGTTAGCAACACGCCTAGATACCGCGAGGCCCATCTCGAGCACATTCTGGGCCCACTCCATCCAACCAATTCCACAAACATATCTCAGTAAGTAGGGTCAAATTGACGACACGGTAAAGATGCTGTAACGAGTGTGTTTCAGACGAATTACGAATTAGGTCCAACCAAATCAAATCGCGATGGAATTTACTACTTGGACTCACATATGGTCCAATCAATTTGAATCGAGCTGCATCACATTTATGCAAACGAATCATAACATGAGGATATTTTATTTGATTGCCTCTATATATATATATATATATATATATATATATATATATATATATATATATATATATATATATATATATATATATATATATATATATATATATATATATATATGACTTGAGTCAATGTTAATTTTAGTTACAACACAACTTGCAAAGCTGCTCGCGAACCAAATTATTACATTAATTTATAATTATTTTATTTATAATGACTCGGGGCGTTAATTGGTCTATCAATTTCGTTTAGGTTAAATCATTGATCAAAAAATTTAAACTGAAATTGATAATAATATACTCATCAGACCTTATAAGTCAATCTTAGTCTTGTCCACTTTCGATGTGGGACTAATCAAGGATGTTATATTATTAATATATTATAACTTAATTATTTTGAATTAATAGTTTAGACTCAAAGAAAATTAAAATTTATTTTTTAGGATCAACGCACAGTTTCCGCATTGGATGCTTGCAGACTTCAGATACTATCCTTCAAAGCCCGAGCTCCCTAACTCCTGGTGTCAGCAATGCCTGTAGGTAGATCAGTGCATTCACTGCGTGTGTGTGTGTGCGCGCTTAAGCATCAGCAGCAGAAGAGAGCCTTGACGTAACGGTGTTAATCCTCTTTGAGTCTCAGAGAGGCATGTCAAGTGAATGCACGATGAAGCCGCTTCACCTGCCATTGTTGGGAAGGTAAGCAGCAATAAATGCAGCAGAGTCGTCGCAGTTACCTTAAAGAAACCCTAATTTACTGAGCTACGTGAAAACTTAATACTCTTCCTCATTGCAGAAAGGAGGAGGAGTCGTCTGTGGGGTACGCGCTTCACTCACTCGAGTACTCGTCTCCTGGCACTTCCATTTGTTCTATTGCATGTGTCCTCAGCGTTTTGTTCTCTATATAATATGAATCCACCGTGATACAGTGGACAACAGGAGATGACAATCCTTTATCCTTCTTACTGGATGCCATGAATGCCGAGTTTGATGGAGAAGCAGAGAAACAAGACATTCCCAAGGAGGAGCTGCACACAAAGTGCCGTATGTTTGGGATCTTGCACCGAGCCATTACCATCCCATTCACATGCACTTTAATTCATGGAGCAGACTGCACATCAACCTCATTCAATGGCCATTCAACTTACCTCCTCCCTCCTCGTTCATGGAGTGTCAACGTCTGGTCACTGAGCCCCAAGTTGGAGGAGCTCAACGCTGCCACATGGGTCACCATTAAAGCTTCTGTGTGAGGTAAAAGCATGGTCCAGGAAGAAAAGGTCAGATAACATGTGGTCGAAGCTGCTGGATGCACCAAAGCATGCAAGAAAGAGCAGGAAGTCGATGACATACATGAGTAGGTGCCATCGTTTACACTCTCTGTCTCTCTGCAGGAGATGATGCCAAGTGAAGCCCTGAAGGCTGTGAGGTGCTTCACGCATATGAAACAACTCCAATGTTAGGGATGAATCCGGATCAAACCGGCCGGTCCAGATTTCCTCAGCCCCGGTCCAATTAAAATCCTTGATTTATTTATTATTATTTAAAAATAATGTTTTTATGGTACATGAAAAAAAATATTTGTTTTTTTTTCCTCAAATAAATCGTCCAAAACAATGCGGATATGAAGGCGCAAAAAAAACCAAGAGAGAGAGAGAAAAAAGTTGGGTCTTATTTGGTTTACATTTCGCGGTATTGTGTGTTTTTTGCCAATTGCCGAAAATTTTCTGGTCTCCTCGGTGTGTGGTGACGATTCTGTCGCTGCCTCTCTAATCTCTCCTGTTTGGAGGATTCATCAAAATTGTTTCTTTTAAGCTCTGCGTTGGTACTTTATCCATCTCTACTGTTTCCGAATGCCATTGTTTTCTTCTCTTCCATGGATGAGCTAAATCACAACGTTTGATCTCTTGTTTTTCTCTTTCTTCCCGTGCTTTCGTTTCTGTTTGTCCTTGTACTGTGATCCGTAGAGTTATCAGGAGCATATCTCGCACTGTTCTTTGCTAAAGCTGTTGTCTTTTTGATTGATTGGGATTCGGGAGCTGCTTCTCTTGCGCCGGAAGTAAATAACAGCGTCTCAGTTCTGTTTCCTCCGTTCTCGCCCTTTTTCCTTTTTATTTAATTTGTTGGTCGGTGGCATTAGTGAATTGATTTAAGAGCAAAGATGCAGTCTTTTTCTATTTTTATTCGGATCTCTCATGCCTTTTCTCGCCTTGATTTGGTTGTCAAGCGATTCTATAACGCAAGATGATGGCTTTGGAGTCACGGAAGATCTTACTCCTGGTTCCTGAAACCTAGGGTTCTTGATCTCTTGATCTTTCCAATTTTTAGAGAAGTTTCTTCATCTTGGTTCTCTTAAGGGTACATTTCTTTCGATTAAAAGATGGGTCTTTGCCTTGTGTTTTTCGCGATCAAAGTTCGGATTTTTACCCCTCGTAGTAAATTGCATTTGTTTGCCTCTTCCAGTCTTCCCCCTTGGGAGCCTTTTGCATCTCGATTTCGAGTTCATGGTTGCTAGATTTCGGTTTCCCAGGTGGCCAATGTTACAATGCGGAGAGGAGACCCTTTCTTTTTGTGATCTTTCAATCATATCTTGATCTGGTAATTTGGGTTTCACCATTTGATTCTGTTTTTCCTGGTACAGATTCTTTATTTCTTTACACATTTGATTCCTTCTTATGGTAGGATCGTTGGTTCTGCAATTCTTGAGCCTATTTCTCACATCAAATTGACCCCAAGAACTTTTCTTTCCCCTTAGTTTTCGAGTTCTTGATTTACTCTGCAACATTTTGAGTCAGTGCTTGTGGGTAGAATTTATTGATGCAGCCATATTCATTCACATTAGCTTTGGGGTTATTCTCTTTCTTTGGCTTACAGGATGGCAGATTGCAGTGAATTCAGAGCCTGGGAGGAGCTGATTCCTGATGCTCTAGGGCTAATCTTCCGCAACCTCCCATTGCAGGAGATTTTGACTGTGGTGCCCAGGGTATGCAAATCTTGGTACAGGGCGGTATCAGGGCCTTACTGCTGGCAAGAGATCGACATCGAGGAATGGAGCCAGCGGTGCAAACCGGAACAGTTGGATCAAATGCTTCAGATGCTTATAACTCGAAGTGGTGGTTCCTTCCGCAGGCTTAGTGTCTCTGGGCTTCTTACTGAATCTATGTTTACCTTCATTTCTGAAAAGTAAGTAGTGGTGTAGGTTGCATTTCTACAATTCTCTCTTCCTTGGAATTCTTTGAATTAGTTCATGAGATTGCCTGATTTTATAGATCTCACAAACTTGCCATTTTATTTCTTTTATGTTCACATTGCTTCCTTATTTGATTAAGGACTAATAGGATTGGTAGAACACACTGCAAAGATCTTAAGACGAAGTTTATATAGAGTCTTGATGTTTGGTGGTGTTTATAACTATATGGTTTGAAATTTCTAATATTTACATCAGAAGTGAGAATTGAGATGAGAAATTCTTGGAAAGACCTATTCATTTGTGCTGTTTCCATGAAGTTTTCTTCGAATTGTGGATATTGCATCATGTGATGAGTGAAGGACCTTCAGGATTAATGATACATGTCCCTTGAATTAAATACTGATGCTATGCTCAACAGTTAGTGGCCGGAAATATCCATGTAGTTGATTCCAAGTTGCCGGAACTACGGTTAATTATACAGACTTGCATGATACACACATCGATATTAAATTATTCAAACTTGCCTATTGATATACTGCTTATTACATATGATTATTCTGTGGAGATTACTTCACTTGCATAAGTATTTATTAGGTTGTAGTTGCTTGCTAACCTACTTGATTAACCTCAAGTATAAAACAACTTTATTAAAGTTTTTTATTTACTCCTTGTTGGTAGCTCAATTACTGTAGGAACAATGATCAGGTACTAATAAATGCAATGGTACCAAATTGAGGTTCTGTATGTACAATCTATTTGGTTTGCAAATTCTGTAGTTTCTTTTTTTTTTTTCATTATCCAAGACGTGACCAATAATGTTATTTAGGTTTGTTAATGTTGCATTTGATGGCTAAACATTTTTTGTTTGTTTTATAATTTTTTTCACTTTTTTTTTTGTTTTGCAAGTGCTGGTTCCCTTCAGAGATTGGAGTTGCCAAGGAGTGAAATAAGTGATTCAATAGTAGAACGAGTTGCACCGAGGTTTTCGAATATCACTTTCTTAGATGTGAGTTACTGCAGAAAGATAAGTGCTCATGCCCTAGAAACTTTTGGAAAGAATTGCAAGTTCCTCGTTGGGCTTCGGCGTAGGATGCATCCACAAGAGGTGGCAGACAAAGTCTGCCAAGACGAAGAGGCCTACGCCATCGCAAATACAATGCCCAAGCTGCATCGACTGGAGTTGGCCTACCTGCTCTTGACTACCAGAGGTGTCCTTGAGATCCTCTCCCGGTGCAGGGATCTTGAGTACTTGGACCTGAGAGGTTGTTGGGATGTCAAGCTTGATGAGAAATACATAAAGGAATGGCATCCTGGATTGAAGGTGTTGGGACCGCACGTCGTGGACTGCTACGAGCGGAGCTTCTGGGAAGATTGCTCAGACTACTCCGATTCTTCTGTATACTCCTGGGATTTCATGGATGACGGAGTCGATATATATGATGGAGGAAGTGATGATGATGGTATTTGGGATGATGATCAAGGACTAGAAGGTTTGGAAGTTCGGTTCTACGGAGGTGGTTTTAATGATGCATTTGCTGCATTTGAATGGCCTCCATCTCCCTGACTTGTTGGTTCTTGCTCGAAGAAACTTGATGCTACTACTTAAGTTACTTCTCTTCCAGAGCTTTTTAGAACCACTAAAATCTACTCTAAGATCCTGATCTATATGTCAATGCTTTGAAGTTTCTGGTTGGCATTTATGTGGAGATCAATCTCTAATGTTTAAACGAGGAAATGAATATGTCGGATCTCTTGTACTGTTCAATGAAAATGCTCATAAATATATGTTTGTACTGATGTCAAGCTGATAAAAGTATCGAGGCCTCTCCAACCATTGCAGCAAAATTTTGGATTCTGCGCTTTGTTGTTCCAAAAGATGATATGAATGAGAGAATACTCACTGTATTCTGTATCACTTTGCTCAATGATTTAGCTTGTGCTGCACAAGAACTAATCCTATTTCCATGATAGCTTTGCATTAATAATGCTGGTTCAGTATCTTGATAGTGATGTACCTTTATTTTCTTCAAGGATTCTGAGTTGGCCTTGAAGTTTCCCTTTGATGAGCCAATCGTGGATGTCTGGTGCTTATATCAACTTGTTATTCTTAATTATGTGATGAGGATGTTGCAGCAACTGAATTAAGTGATCTCAATGGCAATGAAGGGACCAGTTCTGATGCCCTTGTTAGTTCTTTTTATCTCAAGACAAGTGGTTTAGAGATGATGTTTAGCTTATATTAGCTTCAGATGAGCTGTAGCCTTCTATTAGAATTCTATTACTGGTGTGGCATATGCCATATGTTGGCAACTGGCAACATCTGATGATGCCTGGTACATTATCAATGGAGCACAGCCTTATTTGTCATTTACCATATTATGGATATTATTGAGACATTTGAAGATTACATCAAAGAATTATAATAAATTGAATGCTTTTGATATTACCTGAGAAATTGACATACAAAGAACTAAGATTCTTGTTGTTGTTTTTGTTGTTGTTGTTGTTGCATGCAGAGATTGAATTTGCATGGGAAACAGTTTGATGCTGATTTGGTTGGCAGAAA
Organism: Musa acuminata AAA Group; assembly: GCF_036884655.1. Taxonomy (NCBI): domain Eukaryota; kingdom Viridiplantae; phylum Streptophyta; class Magnoliopsida; order Zingiberales; family Musaceae; genus Musa; species Musa acuminata. Next base: position 4,762,110 of record NC_088340.1, read on the forward strand.
ACAAACATTCGGTCTTGCCATTTGATGTGTATTTGATCAAATTAAAACCATGAAGCGTGCCAAAGAACTCCATGCAAAGCTCATGCTTTCTCGATCTGAAGCAAGCTACAGGTGGAAGGAACTGCGGGGTCTAAAGAACAGGAAGAAATATCTGAGGTTTACTTTGCCACAACACTTTCCAGTATCCAACCTCATGTTTCGACCTCATTCTCAAAATGTCAATCTATATACAGTGGAGTTAGATTTCCTCTGTACAAAACACTCGGTATCTGTCAGCAGGAATCCAAGTCGAAGAGGAGCTCAGGGCCGAGGTATGGAGCTCCGGCGACACGGAGATCGTCGGGCGTGTCTATCTCCTCCACCACCACAAATCCTACACCACGGAATCTAATCATATCTTATCCAAATTAAACATATAATCTAACAACAAGAGCATGTTCTCGATGGTTCAGTAAGCGCAGACCAGCACTAACTCACTCACCGGGAAGAGGAGGTATGGGGATGTCAACGTAGTAGGTTGATGGCCTTCCTTGCTCCTCCGAGTATGGTGGAGCCAAGACATCCAGTATGGCACAAGGAGTCAAGGCAATCAGAGAATGTATGTTGCCACCACTCCTTGGGAACAAAACTGATGCCTTGGATGAGGCTTGGAGGACAGAATCATCAGCTACAACCTTTGCTAACCCACCTATTATCCAACAAAAGAAAGGATGTTAATCTTAAGATTACAGAGAACCACTGATACAGATATGGAGATGCATAAACAGAAAGTGCTGTGAATTGTCATTATACATTTAACTTGTTTATCTTGACTGAGGCACATACAAATAACTATTGCTGTTCTCCAAGAAAGAACTTAGAACAAAGTTCAATTGAAGATTGTATGGTAATATATGGTCTAAGATTACGTCTTTAACATTCCTCAGAGCCTTGTTTGGTCAAACATTGTCTGAATTAGAGCCAACAAATGCAAATCTCATTTACTTGCAGTCGGTGGTTTCATCTTTAGTTGATTCCAATAGCAAACGAGCGAATTCAGGAAAAACATCAGTGCAGTTTCTAATCACACTCTCTCCATAAGCTTCTTTTTCTTATGGCATCAGTTTACCCTGTTCTGGGAAACATACATATTTCGAGGTTAAAGTTCTTCCCGGCCACTGTTCAGCATGCTTAAAGAAAGGGCTAAGAATCGCAAGGGTGCTTACTTCTTTTAGGGTTGGAGATTGGGGTGGTGACCCAGTCATAGGACTTGAGTGCTATGGAACCATACAACACTTTGGTGAGGACGACCATCCTTGGATGATCATGCAGAGGCAGCCTTGCACCAGCTGGGAAGCAGAACACTCCTATCTAACCAGCCACAGATCAGTTAGTGACGCGAATCCATGTCAGATCCAACATAAGAATCTTACAATTAGGTCGCATTGTTTCAGTGACATGCATCGGTTTCTCAAAATAGTAGAGTTGTAGAGGGAGACATTAAGTACCGAGAAGTCCTCGCATTCATGGATGTGTATGTACGTTATCTGCTTTATCGCGTGCCCCAAGATCAGTCCATGGCTGCCGCCGCCGCCGCTTCTCCCACTCGAAACGCTTCCTTCTGATGTTTCATCTGACGTCGTCGACGCTCGTGATCTTTCATCTCCAGATCCGTCGCTGCCAGAATCCACAGCCTCATCCCCAGATCCATCAATGGCGACACAGCTCGTGCTCTCATCCCCGGATGAACCATCGATTCCCACGTCGGCCGGTTCCATGGCATCTGCGTTCGAAGCAAGAAGATGAAGTATGTGATAACAGTAGCATGCAGCGAGCGCACGCACATCAGGATCGGCGGAAAGTGCGTTACCAAGGATGCCTTGGAGCCATCCGAGCTGCCTCGGAGTGGGAAGTCCTGCCCTCCCGGAGGAGAAGACCATGTCACAGGCATCATACAGCCGCTGCATCTTGCTGCCTTCAGCTTCCATGGGCTGCGCGGCCATGGCCGAGAGCGGAGAGGCAGCAGCCTTATAGTAATGGGTGCGAATAGGATGATCCGACTTCAACCTGCCGTCAGAGTAACGTCTGTGTATATATAGATTGCAATCTCCTGGTGGTTGGAAGTCCCACCGGAGGAGGCTTTACCACCCTTGCACACGTTTAGGAAACCATGGGCTCCCACAACTTCACAAGGGAGCTTTCTCTTTCTCCCACCACCCTCTCCCTGTTTTCCTGTTGCATGCTTATCCTCTTGCACGCACCGCACGCGACTGTTCATAGTAATAAACAAAACGTGCGAGCACCGGGTTCAGGTGCTGCTCCTGATTCCCACCACCTCCTCGTGAATAATATCTCCAGTGATATGTTCGTCTACAGATCGTTGTACGTATCATTCAAATAGATATTGGAAAAAAGTTGAAATCGTTATCGTCACCCGGTGGTGCTGATAAACCGACAAGGAGGGAGAGGAACGGGTGGCAGCAAATCCAAGCCGTCGCAGATCGAAATGGAAACAGCGGCAGAATACAAGCGGTCGCCAATGGTGGGCAAGCCTCTTTCTGCGCCGCGCGATGGTCTACCCCTGCTTCGGCCGCGACAGGCACCAGCCTTTTTTATATCTTCTCATCATTGCGTTAGCGGCATTCTTCTCATCGTACTAGACGTGGATTCGTGCGAGGACTATGAAGCTCCCTCTGTAGATTGGTGTGGAGGGGATCTTCGTGTCTATGCTTTAAGAACTGCGCAGGGGCGCAATGACTCCATCATGTCTCTTCCCCACCACTTCTACAGTGCTCGAATGCTCCACCAGATCACTGACGGCGACCACGAGAAGCCTGGGTCCCTCTGTAGTGTTCTATGGAGGTGGTGGGCCACCCTTCCCTGCGCTCCTGGTATTGGGTGAACTCACGAGATGGAAAGATTACAAGTCAGCCCTCTCTCTCTCTTTCTTTCTTATGGTGGGTCACGGGAGAATGACCGACGGGAGAGTTATCGGGGGCCCCTTTCGGGGTCTCGGAAGTAGTTCATCCTCCAACCGGGATCTGCCACGTCGGGTCGGAGTGGCAAGTGAAAGCAATCCATCAATGTCGTTGATCTCGTTATTCATTGCCCGTTGTTGTCATGCTTTAACTTGGCGTGATGGGATAGGGTGGCAGAAGGTCAACCAAGGAGTTGACCTGGGAAAACTGGGTGCCCCGTGAAAGGAAAACGTTGTCAACAATAAATTTCTGATGCAACAATTTAATATCTTATCAATCGATTGATTGAATTTATTAAAGATATATATATATATATATATATATATATATATATATTATTTATTTATATGTTCTGCTTCACAATGGGATCATTTGGGTGGACAGTGATTTGTCCAGAAAAAAGATAGCTAATAGACTCTTATGTATAGGAAAAGAATCCAAGAACTGTTTACACTTCACACGGTTATGAGGAGGACCAGCAAAGTTCCAATTCACGTAATTACAGCAAATTAAATGAAAGCAATAAAAGAAATCAAGTCCGCAACGCAACAACTCCCACATAATGATATTTCCTGTGTCACGTGACCTGTCCGATGGTACGACACATTGCGCATCACAATGATCATAACAGTGATTCGGCCCGCTGATTTCAGATGCAAGAAACCAGGCAGAAAAAATTGTGCACAACAGATGCAGCTTTCGAAGGCAGGAGGAAGTTTGTGTTACGATGGAAGGCAGATCACAAGTCACAATGATGACATAAGACAAACAGCTACTTACTGGGCAGAAAGGTTTCAGGACAAATGAAGAAAGAACATCATTCACCAGTATGAACAGATCGGTAGTATCAGTAGAAACCAAGTCTACAATGTCCGGCACATCATTCATCGGCTATGGAAAGGTCAGAATTGTCGGGGAAGAGTATGCTGCAAGTTGTAATACTGTATGACTTGACTTTTGTATATCCACTGCATGAGCCCACTGATTTATGCAGACTATTGAAACACAAGTTGTGAAGAGATTCTTGCATGAGTCGAGATGTAATTGGAACAAAACATGCAAACATATGCAGAAGAAGTAACAACACAATTATTATTATATAATTCAAGAGACAAAATCATCTGCTAACTGATGGCATAACATGCAACTTTAGAGACGTGGGTGCTAAGACATCAAAGTGGAAATAGCAAAGACAGTTCCAAAATCAAAGCTAAAACTCATAGAATAATGCAGAATACAGCAATTGTTGAAACATATTGTAGTAAAAGACAGATAGTGGGTAAAGATTGTAACACTGACCTCGGGGAGGAAAGCTTGGATGGTGGCAGAGGGCAATCACGTTTAATATAGCCACCAGTTTAAAGCCAATGATTGGACTTCTCTCCAACTGAATATAACTATGAAAATGAAGCAGTTGACCAAAATCTTAAAGACATGACAATGATAGAAAACACAAGTGTCACTATATATGACTGCAATAAATTCAAACTTAATCCTAACTAATCTAAACCCACGCTTAAGCAAATCCAGCTGCATCGCAACCTTTTTTACGTCGGGTATCAAGATGTCTCGACAACTAAAATCTACATACTTACCATGTTCTACTCACAATAAAATTTCATCTTAAATAACCACACAAGGTTTCTGTGAAATATAAAGAATGACCAGAGAGAATAACATAATTCAGCTCCATAAAAATAGCCTAATTAAAGGTATAACCAGACTAGATCATCAAAATTGGTCCATACATTTACATGTGCACACACATGAAAAATAAACAAATAATCAAATTCGAGAAAACAACAGATTGCTAGAGTTATAACTGGCCCTTGTTCATACAATTTTTCAACTTAGCTCCTATAAGAAACAAGCTGAACTTAATGCGGTTCTTACTTTCGATACTTGAAGATCATTCAAAAACTTGCAAGCTTTACAGACTTGTATTTATCCAAGTTCTGAAATTATATAGGACAATAGTCTCTCTAAGAACACATGGAACATGCAGCACAACATTTAATCACACCCCTTGAACTGGAAAAGATATAACAATTTGACCTAAAGTTTACTTGCTATTTCTTACATATGCATATGTTACATTTAAATTAGTTACAATATAATGCTTCTTGTTAGCGGAAGTATAAATATCTCATCTGCATACAAGCTAGTCTTTGAAAGATGTGCCTCTACTACAAGGACAAGTTAGCATAATGACTAAACATTTTCATATGAAAACCTATCCTCTCAAGCTCAGAAAGAATTTTATCAATATCCGGATGTGATGCATCTCCTACCGAAAACAAATGAACCTTGTCAGCAATCTGAATCCAACTGTATCCGGGTTGTTTCTTGGCTCCATTCTGTTTCATTAAGCCTCTCACTTTAACTACTTCCCTCCACATACCAGCTGCAGCATAAATATTTGATAGCATCACATACGCCCCCGACGTCCTAGAATCCGACAGAATTAGCTTCTTAGCAACCAATTCTCCTAACTTAACATGGGAGTTCATTCGGCAGGCTGCCAGCACAGCACCCCAGGCAGAAGTCTCTGCTTCATACGGCATTTCTCTAATATACTTACATGCTTTCTCTAAATGTCCTGCTCGACACAGCATATCCACAAGGCATGCATAATGTTCAGCCCTTGGATGTATCCTGTACTTGGACATCATCAGATTGAACCAATTTAAGCACTCCTCAACTTTTGCCACATGCCCACATGCAGACAAGATACTGAGGAATGTGATCTCATTTGGTATCATGCCCTTTTCTTCCATCTCACTGAATAGAGAAAGAACATTATCATAGTCACCATGCTGCGAACATGCTGCAATAATTGCGTTCCAGGAGACCAGATCTCTATTCTGAATGTTCTGAAAGATGAACTGTGAATCACCAATGCAACCACACTTGCTGTACATAGTTATCAAAGCATTACATAGTGATACATTCAAGAGCAATTTAGTTTTAATGGCAAAAGCATGAGTTCGCTTCCCTCCTTGTAGCAATCCCAGAGCAGAACATGCTGTCACGACAGCAATAAGCGTAGCATGGTCCGGTTTCATGCCTGTATTTTGCATTTGGATATACAGTTTCAGCGCTTCCTCACCATGCCCGTTGTGCACATAGCCTGAAAATAAAAATAAAATAACAAAGATACAGAGATGAGCTCAAGCATGACTAGTTCGAACAAATGCTACATAAAATAGAGGCACCAAGAAATTGCTAGACAGTTCATATTCTTAATTTCTATATGTTCTTTAAACAATGTAAATGACATGAAATCGACAACACTGTTAAAAAGGGTACCCAAGGACAATCATACAAGAAGGTATAGAATGATATAATATGGAAAGACATGACCTGCTGTAAAGAACCATGACAGTGGAAGTGTGCGATATGAAACTCGAGAATGGGAAACCAGATAATTTCAAGTTTATAGATGAAAGAAGAATTAAAGACACAAGAGATCAGGATGAGATACTTTGAAGTCACTTGAGCAAGCTGAACGATATTGACACATGCATCATATGCCTGGACAAGTATCCAAGCACTATGTTTCACAGGTATAACAAATGTTGCATTAGTTGTTCACCACAGGGATCCTCACATCTTCCTAGGGCGGCACTCTCTTGCTTGACTGAGAAACACTGCTCACCTAAGCCCAAAACTTAAGAGACCATCTATTCAATTGCCTCTGATCAACTATAAGAATTCTTCTCAGAACAAGATTACGTTATGAAGCATTTTTACAAATTAAAAAGGCCCTTTGGAATTATTCAATGAATTTTCAGAAGCCTCCATGAATTGTTGAAGCTCCATTGTTAAGATGAATTATGTCGGATTTTTTTTTTTCACTTATCTTCCAGACAGTGCCTAACTTGAAAGAAATTCAAGCTAAAAATCTTCCAACCATACCGGCCATCATCGCATTCCAACAGATTAGATCCTTGTGCCTAATCCCATTAAATATGCTCCTCGCCTGCTCGACATTCCCCTCCTTGCAGTACCCTGTGATCATCGCTGTGATGGCAGCCAGGTTTTTCTCTGGCATCCGGTCAAACAAATACCTGGCCTCCTCGTACCTCCCATTCTCCACGCACCCACTTATCATGGCAGCCCATGAGACCGCGTTCTTCTTCGGCATTCTATCGAACAGATCACGGGCCCTGTCAACCTCCCCTTTCCGCGCGAGACCATCGACCATCGCGGTGTATGAGACCACATTCCTCGCCGGCATCGCCACGAACAACCTCTCGGCTTCTTCGAACCGGCCATACTTTACGAGCCCAGAGACGATGGCATTCCACGAAGCGACATTCCTGAGGGGCATCTTTGCGAAGTAGTCGAGCGCCTCATCGGGCCTCGCGTTCTCGAGGCAACCGGCGATGATGGAGTTCCAAGACACGGTGTTCCTCTGGGGCATGGAGTCGAAGAGCCGCTTCGACCCCTCGAGGTCTGAGTTCTGCCAGTGAGCGGTAAGGATGGCGTTCCAGGAAACGGTGTCGCGGGTGGGCATTCGGTCGAACAGTTGGCGGGCGGCATCGAGCTGGCCGGCGCGGCCGAGGGATCCAATCCGGAGGTTGTGGAGAAACACACCCCTCGGGGACATGGCATGCGGGAGAGGTTTCGCGGATCGGAATAAAGCATTGGTTTTGGAATAGAATGGCAGAGGATGATTTAAAGATTTAAAGATTTAAAGTAAGTGGCATACTGCAAGAAAGAGAAAGAACAATTACGTAGTTTTGAGGAGAAGGTGGGGAGTGGCTGTTTTAAGTATTAAGAGCCACCAACTGGTTTTTAGAGGCTATATTTAAATTAGTCGAGACACTTCTCGAATTAGGTTAATTAATTATCTTTAATAATTTTATACTTCTAACAAAACCTTTTTTATTTTTTATTTTTTAAACTTACCTTTTTAACCTATCCAAACTTCTCAATACATCACTTTGTTAGTATAAAGATTCGAAAGATAATTACTACAAACTAATCTATAATTAACTCTCCTAGATTTGGAGAATACATTTATATTAGTTTGACAAAAGCTATACTATATTGAATGGAAAGCATCATTCTCGATATACATACGCATTCAGCAATAGCTAAAGCAACCATCTCGATGAAAGTATAACATGCATCACAACCAGACGACCAGCATCTAATAAAACAAAGAGCTCTTAGAAAACACCTGACATCTGAAAGTATTTGAGATCATTGACGAGGCCATATTAAATGCGAACAACAAACACTCCGTATACGTCGTATCACAAATCTATAGAAGAGACGATCGCATATAGATTCGTCTCAGTTACAGATTGGCACACAAGGAAAACTATCAGTCATCAATAACAGGATGGATCCAACACAGAGTCATACTACTATGAAACCTACTACTAGAAGTTCAGCTTGTTTTAAGCACAAGAGCAGCATGGATAACACAAAGTCCGACAACTGTTAACAGCAAGTGTCATGCATAACAGATGAGACAAAAACAGTCAGCTTTAAGCCCTTTCACCACGGATCCTCCGGGCCAATTGGATATCCTTGGGCATTATGGTCACACGCTTGGCATGGATGGCACACAAATTGGTATCCTCAAAGAGACCCACCAGGTAGGCTTCAGCAGCCTCTTGCAAAGCAAGCACTGCATGGCTCTGGAATCGCAGATCAGTCTGCACGATACAAGCAATTGCAAGGACTCATACATCATATGAACCACCAACATATAATGTCACCAATTCAAACTTCTTACCTTAAAATCCTGGGCAATTTCTCTAACAAGCCTCTGAAATGGCAACTTCCTTATCAGAAGCTCTGTACTCTTCTGATACTTCCGAATCTCACTAACATTTTTTCCATTACCAAGCCAAACAATAAGTTGAAGACAACAAACGAGAAAAAAAATAGAACAGATCAGCACAACCCCACCAGTATCACAGAGCATACCGTAATGCAACAGTCCCAGGCCGATAACGGTGGGGCTTCTTCACTCCGCCAGTGGTAGGGGCTGATTTGCGAGCAGCCTAAACAAACAACAGAAAACAATTACATGGAGAAAGTGAAACGGCAAGGAGGACAGAAGATAAACATATTAAGATAGAAGCAACAGACACTGATCTCAAAGTGTTAATTAGAAAGTAGTAATCAGACCTTGGTGGCAAGTTGTTTCCTTGGAGCCTTCCCTCCAGTGGACTTGCGAGCAGTTTGCTTAGTACGAGCCATCTGGATTGGGGGTAAAAAAAACCATTAGGTGTACTTGAAATATGACAGATCAAGTGCATCCATAGCTAGTCACTTTAAGTGCATTGCAAATGTATCTAAAGAAGTTCAAGACAGGACCTTCAACAAACTGTGCACAGAAATTCCACAAATGAAGATAAAATACTTTTATTTCAAAAGAACCCACCATAAGAATAACATGAGCATAACTAAATCGAAGATCCCTCACACCCTTACATATGTATGCATTTGTGACACAATTACCTCAGGTTGGGAAATGGCATAACATTGACAAAACACATAAGCAGATAAATCAGAAAATCACAAGGTAAATTTTAAATTCAAAAGAAAAAAGGGGCATGGAGTGACAACTCATTTAAACTTGTTAACTTCATAATATAAATAAAAACCAACACTTGTCAAGATGTCGACATAAAAGATGGAAACAAATTCAGGAAATATTTATTAAATCCAAAACATTTAAATGCATGACATTGTGAAGAAACATCTGTTGCAAAAGATATTGGCAGTGTACACAGATTAAAGATTTATTTTATACATCAGTAGATGAATATATTATTCTGAATCACCTGGACAAAATAACAAACAACATGAATAGAAGCACCCACTGAATAGACCAAATAATATTAACCAAACATATTATCTGAATCTCATACAAGCCATACAGATAAGAAACCAAAGCTGCACATGTTTATATCCACGTTTGTACTCTAATTTTGCAAATTTAGATCTTCTACATGATCCATAGAGAGATAAATTAATTCTATTCACATTCTGACTGCATTAGAAAACAATAAGATTTAGTTTTTTTATATGACACTTGACTCAGTCTTCCTGTCCAAGAAACATAATTAAGAAAATGAGCAATCACCTTAAAAGTTATTTGCAACATATTTGATTTATGTATTGATCAAATTTATTCCCACCTGAACCAAGTTTCCACCAATATCCATCACAATATATCCCATATCCATAACCACATCCACTAATAACTCTAAGAGGAATATAATTTCTCCAATTCCCCAATAGTTATTAGCAATAGCTCCAAAAAAAAAGTTATTCCCTGGCCTAAGTAAACAACCAAGACAGAAGCCTAAATTTCATGCAGATGGAGGGCAACTGTAATTAAAATCACTTGCGCTCTCAATTTGAGAATTTATTGACGATGAATCACATTGCCATCATTAAACTAAAAGCTCCTAGCTCTGGCCACATATAATCAGATAAAGGGTCTACAAATCAGTTCTCCGACACAGATTATCCACAAAGCACTTAAGACATCACTCTAAAGCATTCCCGATTTCAACAGTGCGGAGAATGATCCCAGCCCCAAACGAACATGCAGAAAACCTCAAACTTCATAGCACCTATCGTTCTCATACGCACACAATAGGTTACAATTTCTCAAGAAAATTGCACAACCGAGAGGCAATCCAAGAAAGAATAGCAAACCCCCGATTAGATCAATTAGAATTGCTGTAATTGTTTTATGTGTGTACAATAAGATCTTTCTATTACGACGATGCAATTCGACCAAACAACACATCAGAGATTAAAGATTGGAAACAGCGACAACAGAACCCTCCAGTATCGAACGCACCACAATGTGCAACGATGATATCAGCAATCGCTTCGAATTCCTACACCCAAATACGCAACTGCGGCAGCGTTCCACCGCATCCAGAAAAGATAATAAAACCCTCCTAACTCAATAATAACAAAGAAAAGAAGAAACGCCAACGAGATAACATCAAGAAATCAAACAGGAAACCAACAAGCGAACAAAATATCCGAAACAGCCCAACAAAATTACAAGGAACCAAGCCGGATTCCTACCTCTCGAAAGCTTCGAACCCAAAGCCGACGACCAAAACTCGAACGAAGTCGCAAGTCGAGCCCGTTTAATAACCCTCCCGCGAACTCCCTCTCTCTCTATATCGCTCGCTCTGTCTCTCTGTGTCGTCTGATCGATGTGATCAGCGGCTGAGATGAATCCTCCTTGGTTTTCCTCGCGTCGGTGTGGGGACGGTTGAGATCCCGTGTTGTTGTGTTTCCTTGCCATTGGACCAACGGTTGAGATCTATGCTTAGGTCCCGAGGTGGATCGTGACTCATTGCTGGCGGCCTGCTATTGGCTCAAGAGCCTCTTCCATGGATTAAGGAAGCTAATGGTTTTTTGTGATGCTCTTTGAGACAGCAAACATATATATATACACACGAAGTTACAAAGTTTCAATGGGGCCCACGCTTGCCAGGGCCACACGCGGATGCGATAAAGCCGCCGGAATAGAAACCATACAAATATATATATAGATTCCATTTAGTTGTCAGCTCACGAAGATACACATGGTGATTATTTTCCAGTCAAAAATAAAAATTGCCCTTTTCTGAGAAAAGAGAAGCTATTCCTATTTTGTGGCGATCAGTATCTGAGTGAAGCCAAGCTGCAAGCTTTTGTATGGCACTCCCATCCTTCAGCCTTCTACCTGCTTTTGCTTTGGAGCTACGGGACTCGGATTGCGTCTCTGTAATCTGCAGCTTCAAGCTGCTACAGTGCAACCAGCTCCAAACTCTTCAGTTGGTTAACGTCTACGAATCTAAATCTCTCACGGTCTCTGAGAACTCGTAACATCTGATTCCAACCGGCATAAACAATCGGGAAGAGGGTTCTCGTAGAACGCTTCCTCGGATCGAAACCTCTCTTTTCCTCTGGTTCCGGAGATGGGACCTTTTCTCTTACGAGGCGACCCTTGTCTGATGAACTCATGCAATGAGATCAATACTGAAGCAAGAACGTAAAGATGGGATTTTTCGATGATCACATACCGTCTTTTATGGATTTCAGATGTCATATCTGATAGCTTTTTTCCTTCTTTAATCGATCCCCGCTCGATTTTATCAAACAAATGAACCAGTGCCTTCCTGCAGGGGCACTTGTAAGTTAGCAGCTTACCTATCAGGAGTGATGGTTCTTCTTGAGTGAGATCGATCGAGCTTTAATGGTTCCTTGTAAGTTAGCAGCTTACCTATCAGGAGTGATGGTTCTTCTGTGGCCCAAGAAACGGCGGTGGCCCTCGACTGCCCTGGCCATGTTTCCCAAGTACGATGAAACGAAAACATCACTCTCCACAGAGACGATGTAATCCAACGCCGCCATTTGAGCTGCATACGGTCTGAATGGTTCCAGTTCATCTGCTGATGCTAACTTTTCCTAGGAAGCTACGAACTTAAGACCCGAGAAGGAAGAAAGAAAGAAGAGATTTCAAGGAAAGAACACTTTGAAATGTATTTGTACCTTGCTCATTAGTATGGGAAAATGGGATTCCAGATCAACCATATGAGAATCACCTCCGTAAATGTCACCTGCTGCAATGTATATTGGGGTATTTGATGGATATCCTAAAGCAGAGAGGAAAATTCCAACCTCTTTTGGTGTAAGGGGACAATAGCCCTTTGATCTCTGTTGCATGGGGTCAATATCTTTCACCTTCCAATATGGTATAATTTCTCTGCCAAAGTAGAAGAACATAATAAGATCGAGGGAATTGATTGCTGAGGCAATAGAGATATTGATCTGTCAAAGTACTTACCTAATTGTTGTCAGCTCATCAGCTTCAGAAGCACTCAGACCATATGTGCAACCACTAAAAGCAAGCATGTCCTTCTCATACCGCAAGTGTAGAGCAATAAATGGACCATATGATCTCATTCTCTCAACCAATAACTACAATTTGCATGGAAAGCAGATTACCACAAAAATAAGATCCTAATGCAAGTATGTTAACGGATCGACAAGTATAACTAGGCTATTACTTTTCCTAGTCCTTCGATGCCAGGGGCAAAACGAAGAGCCTGATAGAAAGCCCGGCAACGAAGCTTCTGTATGTCGGGGGGCAAATTGTTGTTAGCAAGACGAGAATCTGATTTCGCGGCACGAATGACCTGCGAATCAATTTCAAGAATTAAAATGCATACAGGATGGTATAGAAGTTTATTTTTCTCCTTTTAGGTAATACAGGTACCACACCTTATGATAATCCCATAATTGAGATATCTTGTCACGGTAATATTCTATCCCAGACCAGCTTTTGAAATATTTCACAGATTTGGTAGCTGCAGCAAACTCCTTTGGTAGTTTCTTCATGATTTTCACATCATTTGCCAAAGAATGTATGAAATAATCTTCATCAAAGACATCTGAAAAATTGCTGCCATGAAATGATGCATCTATTAGTACAAGATGAATTTTCAAAGTTTTTAAAGGAACATGAAGATTTTGAGTACTACCTTGAATCTTGCCAAAATGAGCTCTTATCAAGTATTGGAATCACAAGAGTGGCATTTATAATCCGTGCGATGGCTACCATGTCAGATATCTGCCATGAAAAGTGCAATGCACTCATAAGAAATTAGGAAAAGGAATCACACAAGTATTGAAACATTCTAATGAATCTTTGGAATAACTATCGAGTTTAAAGAGGAAACTTAACAGTATTGGCAAGATTGGGAGGCAGCAAAATAAAATTCAAGGATTAAGATTTTCTCAGGCATTATTGGCAAGCAATAGATTTTCAAGCAATAAGATTTTCTCAAGCAGTAAAAAAAAATTCAAGCATTAAGATTTTCTCAGGCATTATTGTGATGCGACACAAAAAGAACTGTTACTTTTCAATAATTTAGTTTAATTTTAATTGAAAACCCATTTTTTGCTAGTTTCTAAGTGGGCAATTCAACCAGGACAACTACTTTGGCTAAATCCAATTACAGGATTCTCTGTGTAGCAATCAAAGAGTAATCATAATATCCCTTAGCTTTTCCTTAAAAACTGTTAGGCAGAGGCAATATAGATAGGAATCATAACAATTGGTCAGAATTTGATGTCAAGATTGTGACCAAACTGCAGGAATCTCCGTATAGCAATCAAAGAGTGATAGCCTTTCATGATATATTTAGCTTTTCCTTAAAAACTGTAAGGTAGAGCCAATATAGATAGGGTTCATAACAATTGGTCAGAATTTGAAGTCAAGATTGTGACCAAACTGCAGGACTCTCTGTGTAGCAATCAAAGAGTGATAGCCCTTCATGATATATCTTAGCTTTTCCTTGAAAACTGCTAGATAGAGCCAATATAGATAGGGTTCATAACAATTGGTCAGAATTTGATGTCAAGATTGTGATCAAACTGCCTATTCTTCCATTTCCAGAACCTGCAATTGACTTGACTTGACTTGCTTGCATATGAAATCAACATAATTTACTGATTGTGTTCTTGGTTGCAGAAGATGCATCTTTGTTTCCTATTACTTCCTGCTTTGCCTTTATTTGGCAATTAAAGTACTATGCCCACACACACACACACACACACAATATTATTTATGGATGGTAGCTTGCTGCCTAATTATTTTCTTTGTTGCTCAATAAGAATAGAAAGCAAATATTAGCAAAGAGACCGATTAATTTCCAACACTATGTTCATGTTCATGTTCGATCAACTCAAGACAGTTGACATATGCTTGCAGTTAATTCAATTTTCTTCTTGGACAACTATTCAGGCAAAGTAGAAGTGCAAATTGGATTCGTTCTTTGACCATCTAGAACAGAACACAAGCAAAGAAACAAGGAACAATTGCTTACTCCTGCTCTCATCTGGTTCAGCCCACCATTGGTGCTCACTAACAGGTATCCTCGTGACTCTCCAGGAGCTGCAGCAAGAGAAGCCATTTCTTGACATGAACAGCCAAACGAAGAAAGAAGGAACAGGAACAAAGCGGAAATACATTACGTGAGTACGATGAGGTGGGTTTAACGCAAGGCACGAAACCACCATGATTTGATGGAGGCTTCCACAGCTTCTCCGATTCCTGCGACGCCTCCTGGTTGGTATCATCCCACTGTCAAATCTAGAGGAGTGAAAAGAATGGAAGAGATGGCATAGTTTACTTAGCGTTCCAAAGACTGACGTCAACGGGATCAGGCAGTGAGGAATTGCAACTTTGGAGTTAAGCTGAAGGCAAAATCTATCGAAGCCATCGGGCCGGAGAGGTACCTGATGGAATGCGGTGGGCGACTTGGAGAGTTGAGGAGGAGCCATTTCTTGCATCCATGCGAGCTCAGAACGCCGACTTCCATACCCAATCTCATGTCTCTGCAGTTAATCGTCGTATTGTCATTGCACCGTTATGATATCTTCCACAGAACAAGGAAGAACAGTGAGCTAGAAAAGGAATGAGAAGTTATATAACCAAGAAGGAATCTGTAGAAGAACAGCTTCCCATCGAACAATCCCTTTCGTTCAATTTTATTCAAGAACCATCAAGAGAACTAAAGGCGGCGGTTTCTCGTACCGATATTGTTGCTGAAAACACTAAAATAATCGATTTTTATCCAAGAAACATCAACGACAAAGAGGCATGAACAGATCCTAACGCTAAAGAACCGGTTCTTGCTCAAGACATATCGACAATCAAGAGAGATACAAACGAAAAGAACATCTCCAAAACCGCCGAAAAAATCCAAAGAAAACAGCATCAAGAAGCAGCCTTTACCAAAGAAACGTCGAATGGCCAAGAGAAGCAAACAGAGGGAGAAGACAAGGAGAGACCTTGGCGAGCGTGTAAGCAGCGAGGAAGGGCGAGGAGGTGGAGGAGGGGGAAACGTGCACGTCCAGCAGCGCCACCAGGGAGACGGTGGCGATGGCGCATATCAGCACCGACCGCAGGACGGCCACGCTGCTCGGCCTCAACGTGCGCCTCTGCATCTCCTTCTCTCTATCGATTACCCTGCTTCTCTTCTTCCTTTCCTTTCCTTTCTCTGTTCACGGCCGTGCCGCAGGGCAAGTACCTTTCACCTTTGGCGGAAGGAGCAGAGCATATGTGCGAACGAGAGGGAGTGCGCGTGAATGCGTGCCCGAGAGTGCAGATAATTGAATAAAGAACCGCTGATAGGACGGGAATCGCAGCCAACCGAACCAAAATCCTCTGCTTTCTTCTTCCCTTCCATGTTCCACACGTCCCAACACAATATATTTCACTGTCCCCACTCGGATTCGAACACATTTCACGCCATCTCGACGGAGATCGTAGGGTCTCAGATCGTGGAACAAATCTCGACGCTTCTTCTTCTCCTCCTCCTTCGTCTCTCTCTCTCTCTCTCTCTCTCTCTCTCTCTCTCTCTCGTAACTCGAGGAAGAAACACTTGCCATTTCAATCCACCGCAATGAATTGTTACCGTTCGCGAGACTACTGTGCTCGATTGAGGAAACTGCCTTACCCAACAATGTATTATTACGCATGTCAGAGTCAGATATTTAGGTTTGTTTTTTCCCAATTAAAATATTTATTAGTAATAAATTGATCATTAACCTATTTTAGGAGACTATTTATCCTTCATAATAATTATCATCGATACTATCTAAGAATTATCGTCTAACTCATTTTTCGAGAATTATTTGATCCCAACGTCACATGAGTTAAAGATTTATCGACTAAGTTTCGTATATCGAATCTTGACGAGATGATACAAAAATAATATAATTTTAAAAAAAATATATTATAATTCTCTATCTATATACATCTAGAAAATTCAAGTTATTCACTTTCGTATGTATAAAAGAGATTTGGTGAAGTGAATTGATAGCTATTCGGCAATACATACTTTAGTGCTCGATCAAAGACACTTCTTTTACATGCAATATCAATAATGTGGGAGACAAGACTTGTCTCCTAACTAATAGTAACAAGAAGGGTTGTCCATAATGTGATGCAAACCCAAGAATGAATTGGCATTGGAATCGTCCCATGAGGCATGTAGTCAGTCACATGATCATGTCCTCCAGCTCAATAATGTAGCAATATATACTTCCAACATTGGAATCATATGGTATATAATGTTTGTTTGCTACAAAGGGCATGCATCTTTGGACAGAGAGAGGGATGGGGGCAGTAGTGTTTCAATCACACTTTGAAGGAGCAAAAGATTCCATGAGATGTAAATATACATAGCGATAACTTTTTGATTTGATGGCCGCTTGGAAATTTGTGCCCGTGATTTGATAGGAATGATGTTCGTATGCTAATCGAGAGACATTATTGATTCGTTTATATTTGGACACTTTTGAGTCCAATTTCTCTTTTGTTTTTGTTACTCAATTATTTATGTACCACCAAATCCAAATTATCAACCTCTTGTACAAGTAAGTGATAATTTTAATCTTGTCATGGTAATTTTTTTGTTGTTTCATATGTCGAGATTTAGAGTCAAACTTAGGTACAATATCCCAAAATAATCAGCTTCAATCGAGCTTCCTATAAAATTGTATCGAAACAAACAATAAGTCTTTCGATTATGTTAAGTTAGTGTCAAAAATAATCGGTGGATACTAAATGATCTTTAGAAGTAAGTAAAAATTAATCCACATGAATAAACAATCATGTGCGATCATTACGAGTTACTCAAACGTGACAAATAATCGAATCGTCAAAGATTACTCATTAACATCCGTTTAATTGACTCAAATTACTCATTATTAATCATTGTCGTCGATGCATTCAAATGGATTAAAATTTTAAATATATAAAATGTGTTTATACTTTAGTAAATTATATATTAGAGGGACAAATTCCTATTATTATAATATATATATATATATATATGTGTGTATATATAGCCATAATTTTTTTAGTTTTGTAGAAGCATATATAATTAAAATTTACTCGCTAGCTTAAGATGAGAGAGAGAGAAAGAGAGAGAGAGAGAGAGATGACATGCAATAAAAGGCACTAAGGGGGTAGGTAAACTTAAAATCCAAGAGCTAAGTGGCAACTCCACCTTTCCACTACCAAAAAGGTGGCGGAATCTTAAAAAGATGATAGTGGAGTTGAATGAGTAATTAATGTAACCTAATCCGAGGTTTAATAAATATGAAAGGGTGTTAGTGTTACAATCATTATTCCATCGACAAGGTCGAGCAAGCACTATAGTTAGCCTCGATTCTTGTGAATTAGAGGGCATAATAAGCATCAACAACTTAACTTTGTAGTGGTACTTCTCATTGTCTAATCTCATGACCATGTCGTGTACCCATCCTAAATTGATCCAAGCGATAGGAACCGTAATCCAACTTGCTGCGATACGTATGGGTGTGTGTGTATTGGTTGGTCGTCAGCCGCCACCATTCACGTAGCGAGCGCGTGAAGGCCACTTTGTTTTGGCGGTCGCCGTCGAGAGTGCTGCGAAAGCTTTGGGGGCCGCCCACTCGACAACCACAATGGTAGAAGGAGAGTCAATACCATGCGCTATCTTTCGACTCTCCCCCCTCCATTCCACGCCTCCACACGCAATGTTGTTGTTGATCAATGGAAGGTCGCCCACTTTACCATTAGTGCCTTACTCATGCTCTTAGCTTCTTGTTTTTGGATTTCGTAATCATCTCCTGACAACAAACTTGTTTTCGTAATTCGATGTCATAGATAACCAAAATCTATATCAACGTTTTGAGTATTAGTGCGGTTCATGTTGTACGGTGCAATACATGCTTCATGCAATAGCATTTATAGGAAATGATGATGACGATGATGATGATTGTGTAATAACGAAGATAAAAGAAGAAGCTACAACATGATTGATGGTTCGGTGATACCACAACATGTGAATGCGAAGTGAGGTGTTGGTGGAGGGCGAGAGGAACGAGAGAACAATAGCCATGATATAGACATTAGAAAGTGGTGAGGCGTGGCGAAGCTTTCCAAGATTTCGGTACGTGTTGTGGAAGAAAAATATTTTGACTGCTTTGAAAAAAATAGATTTAAAGATTTCGGATTTGAGATTTAGAGTAATTTAGAGAAAATTATTCTTAGATGTTTTATTGTACTAAACGACGTAAGTGTTCTCTTTACTATTTTTAGATTCTTCTTTTCTTCTTATATCATATTCTATTATTTTCCCTCGATATTGACAAAAGACAAAAAGATTACGTTTATTAAATAGACTAAAAGGAAATTGAAAGAAATAACCAAATAATAAATATTTTTTTCTTTCATTTTTATAATAAATAAAAGGCTTGAATATCCTTTGAAAAAAATTAATTATTGTAATCAAGGAAAAATATTATTGATATCTTTATCAGCATGATATGGCACTAATATGTATACGATGAGTTATCCAGTATAGAGCGTAATTTTTCTAGACTCATTTCCTGCACAAAAGACTTGTCGGGAGGTCTCTCGAGTTGATCTCTCCAACGTTTAAATTAGTATTGAGTTTCACTTATACTAAGCTTGAAGAGAAGGTGTTATCTCGTAAAGATCCTATGAAGCAATCGTTCCAAACTTTCTTTTGGGCTTTTGCGAATATACTTATGAATATTCTATTGGGGCCAGTTCGTAATCGACTCGAATTATCTTCTATGCTTTCAAGAATATTCCTGTGAATATTCTACTAGAAGATGGTTCTGACATAAATTACCTTCTGATTTTAAAAAATATTCATATGAATATTCTGTTGGGGGTCGGTTTCATGTGAATATTCATGTAAATCGACCTGAGATACCTTCTAAGCAAGCTTTTAAGAATATTCTTATAAATATTCCTTGGGGAGTCAATTCATAATCGATCCGAATTGTTTTCTAGGCTTTCAAAAATATTCTTACGAATATTCCATAATGGGTCGATTCGTAACTGAACCGAACTACTTTTTAGACTTTCAAGAATATTCTTACAAATATTTCTTCCGGAGCCGATTCATAACCGATCTAAATTATCGGCTTCTAAGAATATTTTTACGAATATTCGATAAGGATGATAGCTCCATAACTGATCTAAGTTACCTTTTAAGCTCTTGTTTTTGTGGACCGAAGGGTGTTGGCCTAACATAATGCTAGCATCACAAATAATAATTAATTGATTTTATATTTCTTACCATTATGAAAGAAGAATTAGGAAGATATTCATTCAACAAAAGTACTTTTTTTTCATCCCAAAATGGGTTGGGCCGAACAAAGAAATTTCCATTCCTTAGTGGATCGAGTCATATAAGAAGAAGGGTGTGCATTACGAAGACTTGTTGAAGAAATATGAAAGCACTTTATTGAAGCTTACTACATATACTATACGATGAAACTCGTATGTGCTGTTTCGATCGTTTGAGCCTTATACAATACTTTTTCTTTTTTCACCGTATCAATTCTAATTTTATTCTTTTTCATCGTATTATATTATTCATAGGCTCATAAATAATTTTATATTCATTTTCTTTTTCTATGCCCATCAAGAGTATAGTTTAAGTGGTTGCATGTTATGCGTCTTTACTTTCTTACAAGTTTCTGAAACCTCCATCGTAGTTGATTCAAAAAAGTATATATCACATGTTTAAGAAGGTTTGACGGTGATGTTGGTGAAGATTATGTACATATAGTCATATCATAATCTAACTAAATGTATGATTACAAAAATTGTCTCCAAATCCAATCGAGATGTCGAGGAGAAGTCAGCTGATGTGGAGACGAAGCCCCAAGGTGGAACTCCAAATACGATACCGAGTCACTCTTAAAAGTATTTGTAAGAAAAGATGAGTATATGATATACCTTTGAAACCTAAGTCAATTGATAGTATAAAGTAGTAATTAAGAGTTCAAAGGAGAAGAGAAAAAAGGTCGAAGCTTCCTAAGCACTTATAATTATAAAGACAGTTTACATATCCATCGAGAGTATTGATTGTTGATGTGATCTATATAGTCGTCATGATCAATCCAATGCAATGACCATTAACGTGGCATAGAGGATTTTGTTGCTTTGCATCCATGACACTGCCCACTTGTCACCTTTGTAGGTCAAAGGTGAAATGTGATAGAAGATAAGATTTTTCTAACTATATGAGGAAATCTTTATTCTGTTGAGGGAAATCCTTCCTTCTAATCTGTATAAATAGGAGAGGGACATGTTATAATTATTTACAAGAGTTGATGACAAATGAGTCGATAAAATTTTAGAGTTAAAGATTGACATCATTAGTTACTCTTAATGCATCAAGAAAAAGGAAGAAGAAAACCATCAGCTTGACATAATTTTGCAGTTCATGAGATATTATTTCCAAGTCAAACTTAATCGACATACAAAAAGCTGGCTGTCTTTTGGCTGAGAAATTGAGTGCTTTTAGTAAACGATCATCCATGACGAGTGTATGCTTAATCATTCAACATATGTGTGCTTCTAGAGAGGAGAGACCAAATCTAAAGAGAATTTGTGCTGAGGAGACATATATGAGATTGGGCTCAAAACCCAAATCCTCGATTCCACCTGACGACAAGAAGAAGAAACAATAAGCCATTCGTTTCGATGAATATGATGTAACTTATTTAGTCGGCTTGGAATGATCACTTCTCCTAGTTTTGGTTGGATTCGGAACCGTTGACTCGTTGGATTTCGATTTCGGGGCGATTCGGGTATGAACCGAACCGCGATCACCGGAAGATATTACTATACTCCTTGCTTGAATCGGACCGAACCAATACGTCTCTCACTTACTACGAAGGCCACCGGTGCTCGAGTGGTCGCTTTCGAATTCAATGCCGACAACATGTCTTTTGCATTAGCTTTCATCTCAAAGAGTGATGAACCTTAGAACACGTTTGATGGTCGACGACCATTAGGACATTCCCTGGAGAGATACTCTCACATCTCATCTTCAAGCAGCAGTAATAGTAATGCTAATGAACAATTTAGTGATACAGATTGAACCCGAGAAGATGGAGGCAGTACTATTGACGCTACTTTACATGCTCATATAACTCAGATCATGCTGAGAGGTCGTAGTAGATTGGTGAGGGTTGTTCGACTGCACTCTGCGCGGTCCACTGGATTGGTGGCCTTTGTCTTCGACAGACGAAGCGATGGAACAGGAAGGTACACAAGTCCATGTGACAGTTACTGTTAGTGTGGCACTTACAGACAATTCGCATTCACTGTTCATCTCGGTGACTCACGGATCGCAACAAAAGAGGCTGCTGTCACATTGATGAGGAACAGGCGAGACGGGTAGCTTATCTTCGTTTCCATAGTATTCATTCATGGTAGCATCAACTTCCCAGTAGCAGCTTATCAGACTTCCCACCCATCTCACCGGTAAGATCGAGATCGCAGTGAGCAAGATGTAGTCGTTTCCGTTGGGTCAACGGGAAAAGACGAGATAGCATCCAAGGAAGTGAAGAACACGCTGTTCTTTTTCCCTGGGTGTTTTAGACGACCAAGTCATTGCAGTGGGCTTTCAATCACGGTGGGGCATGCAATAGAGACACTTCGTGGTCCCGACGACTGCAACATGTTTTGGGTCCCCGGGAAAGTCTACATGAACGCCATTGATGTCGAGAAAGGAGCACGGTCACCCAAGCATGCACCCTCTCGGAAGTATGAGAGTAAATAAGCTGTTCCCTCTTATTGGAGACGTGCAGCAGCAGTGCAATGGTAGGAACTGAAATGGTGGTTTTATCTGCTACATCTGGTGCTGCTAACCTTCCACAAAGCTCGAACTGGACAAACCTATCCATCCGCATGGAGACGTAATCTCAGTCTGAACAGTGGGCACGCCACCTTGACGGCAACCGTTCAACCTAAGTTGCCTGCACTCATCGACCCTCTCAAGGTGGACTAAGCTAGTTGCCTTGTATGCCACTCACCCTCCCCGGGGCTCAAAGTCAAACGAGCCACACTGTGACTTATCTGCAGCACCCTGCGGGTGACCGCTGCTAAGTCTCTGCAGGGTGGTTGCAGCGTTAGCACTATTGGTGAACAGCTGATGCTTGACATCACTCACACTGTACTGCATTCATGGATGCGAGAGACATGCTGAAACAGCCACAGGCATGAAAAAGTTAGGAGGAAGAAACTGCTGATGCATCGATATGGGTTTTGCTGGAACAGCTACGGGCATGCAGGAGGAGTAGGAAGACCTGCCTCACTCAGATGGAAGAGTGTTTGGATGCTTACTTGTTATGGGTAGGAATGATGCGTAATTTATCTGCTACGGTCTCCGGAGATGAGTGAAGTCATTCGTACAGTGATCACGTGAACCACTTCTTCCTCTCACCATACCACATACATTATTTCCCGTTTCTGTCTTTGTTTCTTCTCTCTTAATGACAGCTTACAAGTTGTAGGTTATTCGAATCTAAATCCGTCCGTATTAGGTTCTAATTGGATCTGATCTCCGACCAAATCAAATCAGATTCCTTGACATTTTGTTGCGGTGGAATCAGTACAAGGTGGAGTGGAGTGGCAACTGGACTTGATTTGTGAATTCAAATTGGATAGGGATACTAAACTGTGTGTTGTCTTTTGGAGCGATCTATCAATAGATTTAGTGAACACATATCTATGTTGTATGTAAATTACTGCATGCGCATTATATGAGGAACCAAATGGTTGGGGGTGGGGGGGTGATTTCCTAATCAGATCAACCTCGATCTATATTGAATCCCATTGAAGTATGCCGAGGTAGAAAGAGATAAACTTCCTTTTAGCCATTTGTACATTACAGAGCACAACAACAATGGAGAGGGTAAAAAGAGAAGAAGGAAAAAAAGAAGAAGAGATACATGAAATTTACGTCTCACAAAAATTTTTATTACAGTGCAAACGCCTGCTCTCATCTACTATTATTGTCATCGTCTCCGTCCACGGCCGTGGCTACTTCTAATTCCAGTGATCGGGGTAGTACCAGTTGAGAGTGGGAGGCTGCTCGTCGGAGAAGAAACTGGTGAAGGGCTCCTCGCGGCCGAGGAACTCTTCTTCTTCTTCCATCTTTAACATGTGGTGATGCTGGTGATACAGGAAGCCTTCTCCCTTGGTGGGCCGCGAGTGATGATCCGGGGCCAGATGTGGTGGTGCAGAAGTTGGCACGGAGGAGGTGGAGCTGCCGAGCTCTGCGGTGGCCGGTGGCGCCGCATCCTGCGATGAGGACATCCCTCGTCGACGGCTGTCGTAGTCTTTGAGGACGGCGTCGTTGAGGACGGCACTGGAGTCGCTGTCCGACGACCCGTCCTTGTAGATCAGGGCCGGCGGCTCCTCCTCTGAGGCTGCGGCCTTGGTCTCGGCCTCGGACACCACCGGCTCTTCCTTCACGGAGGTGACGCTCAGGCTCTCCTCTCCGGTCAACTTGGCCTTCAGCTCCTCGATCTGCACCGCAACCCCAGAAGAATTCACGAGTGACGATCCAAATTGCCTTACGCTAAATAGGCTTCAACCGACGGCTAGCTCCGTGACTTACTTGGGCCAGTAGAGACTCCTTGTCGCGGTGGAGCGAATCGTAGTCGAGGCGGAGCGCTTCGTAGCTGGCCTTGAGAGTGGTGTAGTCGCGCTCCAGCTGCTTGGTCTTCCACCGGGCGCGGCGGTTCTGGAACCACACCGCCACCTGGCGCGGCTGGAGGCCCAGATCTTGGGCCAGTCTAAGCTTGCGCTCCGGCTCCAGCTTGTTCTCCACCTCGAAGCTCCTCTCCAGGGCTCTCACCTGCTCCACGCTCAACCGCCGCTTCTTCTCTCCCGGCGCCGCCGCCGCCGCCGCAGCGGCGCCGCAGTCGTCCTCATCCTCCAGCCCATCCATCAAAGGCTGGAATTCCCCCCCGTACGTGCCGCTCTCTTGTGCTACATATATACCCGACGCCAACAACAAAAGAAACGCTCACTAATCGATCACAATTCTCAAACGGATGAATGAGGAAATAACTGAGGCAAGCATGAAGTACCAGATGGGCAGATCGGCATGAGCGAATCCAAGTCCGCGATGGGCCTCTTCATTGTCAAAGGAGATATCTAGCAAGGTGCAACAAAGAGATCTTTTAAGGAAGAGAGACGTAGTCCTCGATCTCTCTCTCTCTTCCTCTCTCTCTAGCTAACGAGTTGTTTCTTGGCCTAGAAAAGGTTGGAGAAAGGGCTTGAACACAGCAGCTGAGGCAGCAGCCGCGTGGGAACGAGGGATAGAATAGAGGAGGGGTAGGAGGTCCTCTTCCATAACCCCTCTTCTTGCTCCTTCTGACCCATCTTCTCTTCCTCAGAGCTCATCACCACACACAACATATCCCTCTCCACTGCTATGATCATATCCAAAGGTCCTCATATCTCTCGATGACGCGACGACAGAGAGAGAGAGAGAGAGAGAGAGAGAGATCCAAAGGGATCAGGAGGGGAGGAAGTTGGCAGAACTGAGAGCTCGGGATTCCCTGCCGCTATAAAAGAATAAGCAGCAGACAGCAAACTCTCGAAAGGTTGAGGTTAAGTTTGTGGGTGAGTTAAGAATAGCGAGTTGGGTTGAATGACATGAAATGAAATGAAATGCTGAGTCGTTCAATTTAGTGTGTAAATATATGTGCATAAAAATAAGAGGTTATATACATAAAATATATGATTTGGAGGAGATATTTCTATGAATGCATGGAGACGAAGAGACCACATGGCTTCATGCCATTGCCTATAGGAATTCCCACATGAGTCCAATTTCCATCTCTTTAAGTCCGAGTTGGGAGTGTTCCCTAATTAATTGTGAGACCAAACAAGTTTGTAGATATGACAGTGAAGTCCCAATATTTCGGAATCCTCTAAGCTAGTCTTCGGATTCAAACTTTGTCCTTAACATGTTCTTCTTATCTTCTGTAATGTTGTCAGACAGTAATATATCAATCCATCCATCACCCATTAGCACTCGTTAACGATGAACAACAGGATGTCGATGAACGACCAAGAAAAATCCCCAAGTTGATGTGATATTTGGGATGATCGTTCCTCGGATCGGCGAACAAGAAGGAATGGAATGCACGTAATTTTGTCTTGATTTGAATCCTCACATTTTCTCGTGTCAAATCATATCACCAAAACAAACAATTTGGCAAGAAAATTTCTCGCCAAATCAAGATTTATCTAAAAATTGAGGTTTTATCAACATTAGATCATGTTCATATACTGTCTTGTTGTTTTCTCAATATTAGATCATGATCATGATCATGATCGGCACGAATGTCGAACATTTAGTCGTGAAAAGTATTTTTAGTTTGTGATTTTTCCACTATTTTATAGATTTCGCTTGAGATCGAAAATTTTGCTATGACAACAATATTGAAGCTTGACATATAGGCATTATAACCATATGTCACACGTCCTATTACTCGACATTAATAGAATAATATATTTGATCGAAACGATAACTAGTGGTATCTAACAATAACACCATCCGAAGCTTTGACATATTAATCTTTATCTTAACTTAATAATATTCACCCTCACACGTTATAAAAATTAAGACCCTCTACTATTTTCTAACTCATACTATTTTCTAATGTATTAAGCTTTGATCGTATTAGTCTTTATCGAGTATGCTCTTGATATAGTTTTTACGGGATTGTCTATTGAATTCATTATCTTCTATACAAATACAAAATTAAGCATCACTTGGATCCAAATTACCTGAATGTGTCAAATAATATAAATATTTATTTATTTATTTATCGAGGGACATGCTATATTAAAATTTATTGAGGTAAGTGCATTATTAATCAAACCTTAAAACATAAAATTAGAAATTTACCCAATCAAATGGCACCAATTCAATCCATTTAAAGAATAATAATAATAATAATAATAATAATATTTTCTCATTTGTAACCCTTATATTATTGATATTATTTTTTTTACTTTTTCGTAATCCCGTATTTCATCTTTCACTCCCATCGATAATCCTTTGAGAAGGAAAAAAAAATAAAAAGATAAGAAGAAAATAATAAAAAAAATTAAAGAAGGTGAATACATACAAAAGAGGTATTTATGTACATTTGAAGATTATAGATAATAATCCTCTTTCAACAAACAGATGTCTAACATAGCATTAAGAAGACATTAGCCTTGTAATCACAAACAGGTGTAATCACAAGACGGTGGCCGCCACCCCACCATCCTCTATTTTGGCCCCACAGGCATGGATTTTTCCCTTTTTTTTGTTGGTCGCAGTCATCGCGTGGCCCGAAAGTCCACAAGAGGAAAAAAAAAGTATAAAAGATGGAAAGGGAAACAACAATTGTCTTGAATTGATTGGGTGCACCATAAAAATAATTAATACTAGTTAGTAATCATCATCATACAAATATCGTACGGAGTGATTAGAGATGTTGTTAATTCCATGGACATATGTGGAGGGACACCAAAAAACGAATCGATCACCTCCACGCGTCGCGAGTCAGTCACAATCAGGAACGTGATTAACGTTGTGCCAAGAGCTTTGATCACTATCATTAGCACCAATCGCGAGGTAACAATACGTTGCAAGCCATCGGTGGGGGGTTGGACATGCCCATGCATTAGATTGTGATGCCCGCGAATGGGAGCTCGACACGTCGCTGACCCGTCTTTCTGCATCTTTTGCTTTTTAAAGTTACACGTGGGTGGGCCATGCTCCCTCCACCCCTTCTTTTTAATTTCATTTTTATTGAAATTACATGGCATAAATTATTCAGGTTCTTTTTCTTTTTCTTTTTCTTTTTATTTTTATTAATCTTATTTCATATCTCCAAGATAGCCAAAATTATTATTATAACTATCAATGGCTAATTAAAGTTAAAAAAAAAAAAAAACTTAGAATGTTCTTACTATTCTAACCACCATAATAACCATTTGAGTAACTTTTTTTAATGGGTATTTGTATTTATTAGATAAAAAAAATATTTTTTTTTTCTAAGTCAGATTTTGATCATCGAATTCGGAACTAATCTAAATTTATTTTTGAGTTTGAGATGTTAGAAAATTATTTGAGACCCTACAAAAATTATATTAAGGGTATACTTAACGAAGCTCTTCCTCGGATACATAAGTTAGTAAGAAGGTTAAGTTAGAAAGTGTCAGATGAAAAAGAGTTCTGAGAACAATGTAAAAGATTTTTTTATAATATGTTGAACTTACAATAAATGTCGAGAATGGTTATACACATTATTCGATCATCACCGATGAGTCATAAAATTATGTGTCAAATCATCAATGTTATGACTACTGAGTACTAATTTTATCGAGACAACTTATTACTCATTAGTGTGACATTATCAATTTTATGAAACCCATCCACATCATTGTTCTTATGAAACTATGTCTTATCTAATGTATCGATGTCGATGACTACTTAAGTGTCATCTCCGATATCATTATTTAATCTTAATTTTTTAGTAAAAATAAAAATTATTAACAATAATTAATCCCATGGAATGAGCCATTAAGATTTTTATAGGATTCTTCGTAGCCCATATGTTTTAGTATGGTGACAGCTAAAGCTCAAGGAGATGAGAAATAATAATCATCACATGCCAATAAAGTGATCGTATGAAAATTGATGTATTAGAAAAGGATAAGAAAGAAGAAATTAACGATGAGACATGCGAGTCCCAATTGGCACGATGTCGACTACTAACATGGCGGATAGAGTCGTTTCAACTTCTAATGACCTTTTATGCATCTTAATAATAATCAAAAAATATATATCGGAACTAATTAGACTTAGAGGTTTTTGGATAATTAGATCACTAATCAGGTTGAGTATATATTATTTCATTAATATAAAAACATGAAATATAATTTTTTTAAAAAAATAAAATAGTAAGTGATGAGGGTAATAATGGCGACATGACACACCACGACGTCAGCCGCACCTGGATGATACTCTGCCCAAAGAGGACAATAATATCGACGCGATGTGCGCTGACATCACCCGCTCTCTAACAACGATTTCATCGTTATGACCCAACACGCTTGGCCGAGGCAGGGAAGAATGGCGACCGAGGCACGCCCATACCCTGCGGTAGTTCGGTTCTTCACGCCACGCCAACTCAAAGTCAAACGCTATCTGCCCCCTGCAGGCGGGCAGCTCAGGAAGCAGTATGCTTCCCTATAAATACCCTCTCGTTCATTAGAAAAAGGAGACCCAGACAAACACTGCTTCATCTGAAACCCCCTCTGCATCTGCTAACTTGATCGTCGGAGGGGTCGAGCCAAGCGCCTCGGCCCGACCTTTGTGCAGGTGCGAAGCCGAAGGTCCCCTCCGGACGCGCAAGCGAGGAGTTCCTACCCGGAAGAGACGACTACACCGTTCCGATCGGACACCGCCCCCGACCTCCTCAGCGGGCTTGAAGAAGGCCGTATAAGATCCCCGCCCATTCGGATCCGAACCAAGCGTGTTGGCCCCGAGGCCATGGCATAAAGTTGTTTACACTAACATTAAGCATCAAGAGTTATAGCTTTTTTTATTTATAATTTAAATTTTAAGAGTTGTATTCAACAATTGATGAACCATTCATTAAGTTTCCAATTATCTTAGATTTAATTTGATCTCAAGAAAAAGGTAAGAAAATTTTGCTGCCAAAGATATTACAAGCAAAAATTTCTGATGAATGAGTGCAATATCCAATATATCCTCTTAAAACCATAAATTACACGGATGCGAGGAACATTTAAGTCCATAAAACGACAGTAAGCATAATTCATATCAGTATGACATTACAAAGAAGAAGGCACAAGATGTGACCCTCTCAATTGCGTTTCGATGCTTTCCGTAGTGCTGCAGCGCGCAAGAGAGTTAATGTAGAATGCAGCATATGAGACCTTATTAGGTAGGTGGAAGATTAGACAGTTTAGGGTTCCATTTCTTCCTGTACGTACCCCGTAAGTCATCTCAATGTGAACGAACCATGGGAATCGAACACCGTGGATGCATGACAGCATTCAGTAGCAATCCTTCCATGAAACCTTGCACTGTTCTGCCAGACTTACCACTTTTCGTTGACAAGAAAAGACCACTGTGTTGGTGATTGATGGACTAACTATTGTACTGCATTTTCCTGAACAAGTTAGGCATCATGTCTTTCATCTTTCTCCGTCGTCTTGCCAATGGAGCCTTTTTTTTTCTCTCTCATCGTGGGCCTTCCTGCTCTCTTTCTTATACCTAGAGCTCGTGGTACTTTTGTCTTTTGCTGTGACGACGAGGAACTCCATTGCTGATCGAGAATGAACTAATACGATTCAAAACCATAGCAAACTAAATAGAATATATGAAAGAATTGTCAGCACGGACACAATGATACAAAAAATCATGATAAGGACACCTGATAAATAGATACTTTTTCGTTCAGTATTGCCACTTACTTAGCTGGTAACATTAGATGGATGGATGAAGGTGGATTGACAGGGAGAGAAGATGACTTGCGTGTTCCGAGATATCAGAAAACAAGGAGTCATCTTTTGCTGCTAGTGGTGGACAAAGGCATGCTTGCAGTCACGTTCCCACTGGCTGAAACCTCAAAAGAAAGCAGTGATGTGACCTCCACTTTGGGGGATGGATCCAAGGTTTTGCAGACCCACGGAGGCCCTTTCCGGGGGCTCCATTCCGCTGTGCGTGTGGGTGTGGCCGCGTTGTTCCTCTTGTCACTGATTGCTTTGGCTGGGCGATGCCACAGGTTTGGTTGTTGTGGGAGAAGGACGATAAAAGAGGTCGTCAAAGATGGCATGCATTAAATAGTGTCGCTGACTTGAGGGTGGAATACAGCCCTTTGCTTTCTTTTCTTCTCCAGCTTTCCCCCAAGCCATGATTGCTGCATGAAGTGCTCCTCGATGGGGTCTGATCTGATGACCTCAGTAATGATTAGCTTCTTCATGGCTGCTTTGGTGATAGGGCAAGTGAAATCTGCGAGCTCCGCGTTTGATAGGTGCTCCCCCTCGCAAAAATAAAAATGTATCCGATTCACTATTCACCTGCATATTACTGTCTTGTCTGTCTGTATGATTCACCTGCTACATGAGAAAAGAAGATCAACGTAACCTTCTACTGCAGCTCTGCTCCCATAAAGGACAACCTCAGTCTACCACGAAGACCTCCAGCTAAAACATTCATTCCACTTGCTGAGCAGTGGTTCTGAAATCAAAGATCAAGCAATGACATCAATGGTTTCTGTACAATGAAATCAAAGAACTCAAGCATCTTAAAGAAGAAGCAAGTCTAATTATGCTCAATATTATTATAGTGATTATCAAGTATTTAATCTGGTGACTTTTTTTTGAAAAATAGATGGATTGAGTTGAGCTATAATTTTGATGAGACATCATAGGACCACTGAGACCACTTTTCTCTTTTTCCCCCAGACTTTGATGTGAGGACAACATAAAAAAAGTGACCTAATTCAGGTTTGAATGAAGCCACACTGATAGGTTCTCCCAAAGGTTTAAAGACTAGTTTAATGCATTTCTAACCCATAAATGCTTACTATTCAAACTATGCAAAAATAATTATGACTAAGATGTTTCGTTAATTAACAATCATTAATTTGAATGGACCATTATTATAATTAACAAGGTCAATGCTTTTGATCAAATCATGCTAACCACCACCTCTACTCTACCATTGTGTCACAGTCGTTGAAGGTGGAAGTCTGCGACCAATCAATAGGACACCATTTCTTGCAACCTGTTGTGGGCCTGTGCAAGCTTCCTTCCCATGTACAAATTTATGGCTGATATTATTGTGGGCTAAAACCAAGTAAAAGAATACTCGAATCATGTAGAGCGTAGCATCCGTCGAGGTGTTTGCTCTTCGTTCTGTAAAATAACGCTTGCAGTCATCACATCAACCATCAACACAGCCGTCGGTTTATTTACTGCATGAGGAACAAAACCATGTCGTGAAACGCGATATCGATTCCTAAGAACTGATGATCAATGGTAGTCTGAAAGGCCATATCTACTGCAATGGATCAAGTTTGAACATAATTTTGGTGTCGAGTCCATCTCGAAAGCGCATAATCACCTGGATGACCTTCTCACCTAAAATGACAGGAACGCACGTCTCTCTTTCCTCTTCGACTTTCCAAGCTGGCATGGAATCCAGGCAAAGCTCACAGATCAAAGAACAAGACGTCCTCTCACACCGTCCGCAAGCGAACAACTGCAAAGCAGCTACAGTAGCATCACTCTCTCTCTCTTTATCTACAGGTTTAGGAAAGCGATGGATTGGTCTTTTTTTCCCTCGTCTCTTGGTCGAGCCTCTCTGCCTGCAGCCCACCTAATGGAATCGTGCACGAAGGGAAAAAGCGGAGGGAGAGGCGAAGAAAAGTTGGTGGACCGGCGGCTAATTTCTTGTGTGGTGGTGTGTACCATGTGGAGTGGAGGAAGCCTAAAAAGATGGGGAAAGGTGGAATTATTTCTTTCTTTCTTTCCTACCTCCATGGTCACATAAAAGTACAAGCCAAAGGTTTCAAGTGCTGATGATACTTTAGATAAAGAAGACGTGCTGTCATTTGCCACCATATCAGAATGCCCACAATAGCAGAGAACAGCACGCACGTCCCATGAATCTATCTATCTGGTGGCTTGTAATTAGTGAAATGTTGACAATGCGTACCAACCTTAGATGAAGATTACGGTGATCTACTTTAGATCTCCCGATAAAATTATTGTTTTCTCATTCAAAAATCATATTTTTTTTAACTATAAAATTTGACTAATTTGACCTATTTTTATCAAAGCCCAATTTTACTCTAATTCTTGATCAATTTGTTTCTAAATTGGATTTTTGAGTGAACCTAATCTTGATTCAATTTTTGGGATGTCCAATTAAATAAGATTGATCGACTCATTTAAATAATTTAAAAAAATATAAATTATGATTATCCTTTTCTTTTTTTATATTAAATACTAATGATTTTTTAATTATGATAATTAAATTTTAATTATTGTTCTTAGATATTTTGTTATTCACATATGTATGTTTAAAATTATGAAATAATATTTATTTTTATATAAAAGCATGATTTATGTTTTATCATGATTAAAGTTACAATATGAGATTTTTCTTCTATTCTAATTAATATTCAATAATTATTATGCTTATTATTATTTTTATTAGTAAACTATTGTTGTATAAATTAGATTAAATAATATTTGACGAATATATATCTTATTTGTAACATAAATATATTGTTTTCTTACTAATTTTGAACGATGAAAAATATTCCTAATAAATAGAATTTCTATTTTTTGAGTGAATCTTGAACATAGAATCTTTTATATGCGAGAAAATTAAATACTTTGAAGTTAAGGAAGATAAAATGAGTCTTAATTAATAGGAAAAAAGGTTTACCATTCTTAATAATAATCTATCTCAAGCTATTTTCAGATAAATTAAATTGAGGTAGGATTATGATAAAATGGACAAATGACCAGTGATCATAACACCAAATCCTATCACAATGTGATTAACATGTGTATAGACAAAAATAAAATCCAATATATTTAGAAATTTGTTTCCAAGATGAGTAAATTAGGGTCGAAGTTATTTACTCTATTTATGAAATTTAGGTAGTGTCTAAGAATATATTTGTATTTTTAATATGTAGTTGAAAAAATGATTTAAGTGAACTATCTAGTAAACAACAAATGATAATTGCATTTAAAATATGTATTGGGATAAGTATTGTTTGGTAAAATTATATTTTTAAAATATATTTATTATTTTATAACAATTTTACATTTTTAATATTTATTCAAAAATATATACATACTTTTTTTTAAATTAATAATAAAATAAATGATTAATGTATGCAATCTTATAAAAATTTTGTATGTACCAAATATATAATAAATAAAATATATTCATATAAATAAATATAAAATAAAGTTTTAAAATAAATAAATAAATAAAATTTCATCTTATATAAAATATAAATCATATTGATTTCTCATTAATTATTTTGGTAATCTTGTAATTTTAAATAAAATCATTAGACACTTTCGAAATTAAAAAAAAATTATATTAGCATTTGGTCATAAGTATTTTAACAATTTTTAATGCAACATCGAGGCCACATGCAATTTGAAAAAAAATATATCAAATACCAATTTACATTTTAAATATCCATTTTGAAAAAAATATTCAGTCAAGATGGCTACATCATTGAATTCTTTGGAGAATGTTGGGATACCATAGTGGACTTACCGATTTTAGTTTCATCTTTTCCATGATAAGTGTATGCTTGATGGTGATTGGGTTAAGACTTCTTTATTTTTAGGTGTAAGTGATCTTAACGAATCATATAAATCTTAATGAATCATATAAAACCTTTTCTTTCCCAAGTTATCTTCCGTTGGCGAATAACTTTTATAACTAGCTAAAACATCCAAGATAAAATTATAACGATATAGGAGATCATCGATTCAATATATAAATTTAGGGGTACTAGTCTTTTAATGATAAAAGTTTTAAACTTATGATAAATTAGTTTGGCAATCCATGTTTTAGAACCCTTAAATTTTCTAAACTTATTTATTGCTTAGATTGTATATCATTCCTCAATATACTTGTATCATTAAGGATGAACCTTCATCTTATTTTACATACAACAAAGATAGTAAATAAGGAGGAGAACCTTTGTCTCCTTATCTTTATGTCATTATCGCCCAAGTTGTAACAATTATCTCCCATTAAATTGAAGCATAAATTCAAAATTTCTTATCTTACACATGCCAATAATATTATCTCTTTTAGAGCTGCAAAAATCTTAGGAAACTATTTTTGAGATATTTTATAGGCATGAGAATCTCACAAATATAATTAACAATCCTAACAAATATAAATTTCTTTTCACTAGATTTACTAACAAAATTATAGGAGAGGAAATCTATACACAATTAAATGTTTAAAAAGAAAAGATGTTCTTATAATCATAGGGAACATAATTGCTCCCCATAAAGTGCTTATTTCTGATTTTGATTGTAAAATTTAACAAATTCAATAATATATTGAATTTATATAAAGTTGAATAGATATGCTAATTCAATAATAACAAATTCAATAATAACAAATTTAACACATTCAATTAATTGTTACATGTATATAGGGAAGAAAATAGATGTGCTAATTAGTTGGCTAATTTTACATATTGCATCTAAATTTATATAAAGTTTTTTAAGAAAATAAAAAATATATTTGATATGCTGTTCTAGCAACAATTTTTCTATTATCTCCATTAGTGAATTGGTGTCAAATCTAATTTATGCTAATCCTAATCACTTTGACTTAAACTCATCATCAATAATTTTAAAATCATTAACATTTTATCAGCGATAAGGTAAATAAAAAAATGATTTGAGTAAAAAAAAGTGCTTGATATTTGTTATAACCAAATGAAAATAGAAATAGATTTAACCTAACTATATAAGAGGAGAGAAGATTGAGTCGATATTAAGAGAATATTGATATAATAGAGATTGAAAAAGAACAAAAACATTCGAATGATATATATTAGAATTGAAATATAACATGACAAACCTAAAGTGTTGGGTTAAATTGATGTCCAACACAATGTATATTAATCCTAAACCGTTCTACTCAAACTCATCATATCATCCAATCTTAAATTCTTTACATCATTGATACAAATAAGAAAAGAGAGAGAGAGAGAGAGAGAGAGAGAGAGAGAGAGAGAATTGTTTGTGCTATATATATATATATATATATATATATATATATATATATATATATATATATATATACATTACTCTAAAAAAGATTGATCCAAGGAAATCACTAAGAGCTTGAGATAACATTATTATCCTGCAGAAGCAGATTAAAGGAAAAATGAGAAAAGGAAACATCTTCTTCAGATTGCTTCCAATAGCTCCTCTTGCTCACCGCATGGCCGAAGCGTATTAGAGTAAGGGAACAACGTGGGGGTATGATAGTCTGTCAGCGATGACAACTTCTTGAGTTCTCCATCGTTAATATTCAAGCTGTACAGCACTTGATCTATGGTGAAGACAAGTAGCTTGGTCGACGCCATCTCACTTAGCACGACGAAGCTCACGTAACATGGTTCCCTAAACCCCAACTCGGCCAAGCTTATCTCTTGCACCTTCACCCATCCTGGTGCACCGTCGCCTGTCTTATTCAGCAGCCACAGAACGAACATGCCAGAAAACGTGCTGTGACGGATCAGGCACAGTGACTTCCCCTCCCACTTGGCTATTCCGATCGTGTCGAAGAAGTCGACGACTGCATCTTTCGGCATAGTGATGATCTGCGTGCGCTCCTCCCTTATATCAAAGGCGACGACACATGACTCAATCCACATGTACGACCTCAATTCTGACGATGCCCAGAACACGGTGTCGTCGCAAACCACCGGGTGCTCCAAGTCTAGTTCCCTCCCCCCGAAGTCGAGCTCCTTGTCCATCGTCCACGCCCTGGCAACTGAGTCATATACCCGACAGTGTTGCAACGCGCTCCATCTCCGTGTGAGATAGACCAACTTGTAGTCTGTCGTCACCCCATCTCCGTTGTTTATGAATCTTACCGCGATCCCACCCTCGCTACACTTGCCCGGCGGGGAAGGGAGCTGGCACCGAGTCCCACGGGCTAGGTTGTAGACCCATAAGACAGGGATAGCATCGAACCATCCATATTT
This sequence comes from Musa acuminata AAA Group, assembly GCF_036884655.1. Lineage (NCBI taxonomy): Eukaryota > Viridiplantae > Streptophyta > Magnoliopsida > Zingiberales > Musaceae > Musa > Musa acuminata. The sequence goes on from NC_088340.1 coordinate 4,798,766, forward strand.
CCTTTGCAAGACAAAGACGAGGCCACCAGCTGAACCAAGGATTATGGTTTTTCTCTTCCCTAGGAATCGGATGCTGCTACTGGGCACGCCAGCATAGGGGTCAATGGGGATGAAGGACCTGAAGATGTTGCAGCTGTTGATGAAGAAGCCGGAGATAGCCTTGTTGTAGTATGACTGTGAAAGGAGGAAATGAGAATCTGACGAGAGCTGGTAGAATGTCTTGCAAACAGGTAGGAGCTTGAAGAAGGCCTTCGCCGGCAAGTAGGATATGATCTCTGCGATCACGTCGTTGGGAAGGGGACAACTCATGCTTCTGAGCTTCTTCGGACCAACAAAGTCGATGCTACAACGATGGGAAGATTAGAAGGACTACCTCCGTTATATATGGATGAATAAGAGGGAGGGAGATATGTAAAGGGAGGAGGATTAGGAATCTTGGAATGAAAAGGAATTAACTTTAAACTCTCCTTATTTGAATTCGAGAAATAAAGGGACTTATGCCTTTATTGTATTATGTTTTTGGGATATTTTGGTCCCTTTATCATCAATCAAAAGAGAAATATATTTTGTTGTAAGGATTGTACTGTTCTTGTTGGCCCCAACGATCATCAAGAAATAAGTAGGATTATATTATGTTATGACTCTACTGCATTATCTATATTCTAATATATTTCATCTAAGATTTTCTCTCGAACGAGTCTAATATTACTGTTCTAAAATCTCTCGTCTCTTAGTCACTAAATGCTTTTGATGTCCTTTGTTCTATGTTTTAGATCCTAACATTTGAATTTTTAATATCCTTAATTCTGGTCGACACTGTTGGGGATGGAGGAACAAGGAAAAAACAGAATACTACGATACGAGTACAAGATACCAAATGCCGACTCTATCTATCTGTTTATATTTCTATCTCCGTTTCTTTACCTTGCTATATGAACTATGGTCCTATTTATAGGAGCTAATGACAACCATCCTATAACTACTAGATTGAGGTAGTTATTGAAACCACCCTATAACTACTAGATTATGATTGAATTGATTATTGAAATCATCATGTAACCACTAAATCATGATAACTATCATTAATTCTGATCGGCACAGTTTATGTTTGCTTTTTGGCGGTGCGATGATCTGCGCGCTCTTCGTCTTCATGTCGAAGGCGACGACGTTCAGCCCTAATTTCTACGCCCAAAACACGATCTCACCGCAGACAACCAAGTGCACAAAGTTTAGTGCCTCTAGCCCGAAGTCGAGCTCCTTGTCCATCGTCCACGCTCCGGCCACCGCGTCGTAGACTCGACAATGGCTCATCCAGCTCCGTTCCTTGGTCGCCGAGACGTAGACTAGCTTGTAGTCTTTTGTGACCTCGTCGTCGTCGTTCAAGAAGCTCACCGCGATGCCGCCAAATAAACACTTGCTCAATGGGGACGAGAACCGACATCGAGTCCCACGAGCCGAGTTGTAGACAGATAACCCATCATCCAAGAATAAGACAAGGCCACCGGCTACCGCGAGGATTATGGCTCGTCTCTTGAACACGAGTTCAATGCTGCTTTCGGGTACATCAACGTAGGAGTCAATGAGGAGGAGGGAGATGCAGGCACCGTAGCACTGGATGAAGAAGCCAGCGTTGCTGTGGCATGATTATGGAAGGAGGAAATGAGTCTGACAAGAGCTTGCAGAAGGTAATGCTGACGGAGAGGAGCCTAAAGAAGGTCTTTGCCGGGAGGTTAGGAGAGGATCTCTATGAGCACATCATCGGGAAGGGGACAAATGCTGCTTCCCAGTTTCTTGGGCCCAACAATGCCGATGCTACGCGTGCTGTTGAGCATATCGACCACTACAGTGATGGGAGATTTGAAAGACCACAAGTCTCCATTAAATAGAGAATTAAGAGGGAAGGAGATTAGGAAGGGAAGAAGGAAAAAGGTATCGAACTCAAACTACCCAAATTGAAATAGAGAAATGTTTGAGATCCACTTCTTGTCACAATATAATTCTTGTCAATCCCAACTCTCCAAATTTTTGTACAATATTTGGGTATATTCATTAAGATTTAAATTCTTCCGTGTGACGAAAGGAGGAAAATGATAGTAGATTGGAAAAACTCAATGTTGTATTGATGTCAATTAAGAATGTGTGTGTGTGTAGAGATTGAAAGAGAACTAAGGAATAAGGAATAGACTGAAAGAGACAAGTGACATATTTAACACACAATATGCAAAGTTTAAACTTTTGGGTTGAATTGGTATATTAATTCTAACAATTTTAACTCAAACTCATTGTTATTATATATATATATATTTTAAATTCCTAACATCATTGACACAAACAAGAAACAAAAAGGAGAGAACGGATTTTTGCATTCTTTTTGATGATAATGTATAAATCTTCATAAATACTAGCAATTACATATACATATATCTTTGCACATTACTCCATAAAAGGTTAATCCAAGGACATGATACTATTACATTGTAGAAGCAGAGAGAAAAAAGAGGGAAGAGGAAAAGATCTTCTTCAGATTTCATCCAACAGCTCCTCTTGCTCACCGCATGGCCGAAGTGTATTCGAGTAAGGGATCAACTTGGCGAAATGGATTTCCGACGATGCCAGTTTCTTGAGCTCTCCATCCTTTATATTATAGCTGTATGCCTCGGTAAGTATGGTGAAAACAAGTAACGTGGTCGTCGCCACCTCGCTCAGCATGATGGAGCTCACGTAGCAGGGTTCCCTGAACCCAATCTGGCTCAAGCTCACCTCATGCGCCTTCACCCATCCTGGCGGACCGTCGTTTGTCTTCCTCAGCAGCCACAGTGCGAACACCCAAGTATACATGTCGTAATGGATTAGGCACAGCGACTTCCCCTCCCACTTGCCTAGTCCGATCGTATCGAAGTAGGCGACGGCAGCTTCTTCTGGTAGAGGGATGATTTGCGTGCGCTCCTTCCTCACATCGAAGGCGACGACATATTGGTCGACCCTCTCGTATGATTCCGAATGTGACGATGCCCAGAACACGATGTTGTCGCAGACCACCGGGTGCTTCAAATCTAGTTCCTTCCCACCGAAGTCGAGTTCCTTGTCCATCGTCCACACCCTCGCAAACGAGTCATAGACCCGACAGTGGTGCAACGAGCCCCGTGCTGGGGTCCGTGAAACGTAGACCAACTTGTAGTCTTTCGTCACCCCATCTCCATCGTTCATGAATCTCACCGCGATGCCGCTCCGTGTACAATACTTGCCCGGCGGGGAAGGCAGCCGGCACCGAGTCCCACGGGCCGGGTTGTAGACACATAAGGCACCATCTTTCCTATGCAAGACAAAGACGAGGCCACCAGCTGACCCAAGGATTACGGCGTTGGTGTTGCATAAGAATTCGAGGCTTTTTCTGGGCACGCCGGCGTAGGGGTCAACGATGAAGAAGGGCCCAGAGATCTTGCGACGGTGGAGGAAGAAGCCGGAGATGACATTGTTGTGGCACGACTGTGAAAGGAGGAAATGAGAATCATATGAGAGCTGGCGAAAGGTCTTGCACACAGAGAGGAACCTAAAGAAGGTCTTTGCTGGGAGGTAGGAGAGGATCTCTGCGAGCAAGTCGTCGGGAAGGGGACGCCCGCTACTTCCCAGCTTCTTCGGACCAACGAGGTCGATGCTACGAGTGTTACTGAGCATACCGCCCATTCCAACGATCAGAGATCTGAAAGAGTACGATTGTCCATTATATAGACAAGTAAGAGGGAGGAGATTTGTAAGGGAAGGACGACGACTCTTAGAGTGAGAAGATATCGAACTCTCCTTATCTGAAACAGAGAATATTTCGAGGTCCGATTGTCATATTTATGGACTCTTTCCATGAAATTATATATATTTCATATTTATTGTCTTCCAATAAAGTGCAAACCATATCATGCTTCATATATTTTTATGAAAATGACGAGTAATTACATTTAATATTACCATTTCAGACATCATATGAAAATAATAGTTAATTATTAGATTTAGTGTGATCCTTCTAAGCACTCCCCTCTATTAGACATTTTCCATGGCAACTAACTTACCGATTAAATGTTAAAATTGATTTGAATTAAGAGCCTTAGTGATCACTAAGATCAATCGATAGTGAAACGATCAATAAATTGCTCTTTCCTAATTCAAATAAAGAAAATGATCAACCGAAAAGAAGTCATTTTTAGTTAAGAATGCTCGACCGAGGGATTACTTTACTACTGATTTTGAACGTTTAAGGGTATTGTTAATAAATGGAATTGCTATTTTTTAAGGAATTCCAAGTTAAGAATGCTAATATTAGCCTTAATTAAGAGGAAAAAGTAGCTTACTAGTCTTAGTAATCAATCCACTTCAAGCCATTTTTAGATAAATTAATTTGAGATGGTAGGTTATCACATAGAAGATTGTTGTCTTGATGTACAAATCCTTTAGTGATAATTAAAATAAATGATCTCCATGTTTTAGAAGTCTCAAACTTATTTATCATCCCTCCATTTGCTTGCATCATTCATTCATTCATAGTGAGCATTCATCTTATTTTACAAGAGAGCTACGAAATCAATATTAAGATAATACTGATGTGTGAGAGATTAAACTAAATTAGTTGGGTGTTGGGTGTCCAATATAATGTAGATCAATCATGATTGAGTTGATATTAAGATAATAATGATATGTGAGAGATTAAAAATGAACTAAGGAACAAACAGTTGAGTGTTGGGTTAAATCGAGTATCCAATATAATACATATATTAATTCTAATCAATTTGATTCAGACTCATCATTATCATTATAATATTATATTATTAACATCAATGATATATATAATGAAAAAAAGGGTGAGAACTTGATACAACATAATGCATAAATCTTCATCTCTCTCATAAATCTCAGCAAGTCCATACACATATATCTTTGAGCATTTCTCTATAAAAGATTAATCCAAGGAAATCACTAAGAGCTTGATATAACGTAAATATACTGTAGAAGCAGAGAAAGGAAACAGCTTCTTCAGATTGCTTCCAACAGCTCTTCTCGGTCACCGCATGGTCGAAGCGTATTGGAGTAAGGGATGAAGTTGTGGGAATAAGGGAATCCCCAGCAATCCTGACACTTGAGTGCTCCTCCATCCTTCATATTGTAACTGTGCATCGAGTCGTATGTGACGAAAACAAGTAGTGTGGTCGTCGCCACCTCAATCAGTTTGACGTAGTTCACAAAACACGGTTCTCCCGTAAACCCCATCTGGGCCAAGCTTATCTCATGCATCTTCACCCATTCTAGCGCACCGTCGCTTGTCTTCTTCAATGGCCACAGACCGATCACCCCAGAAAATGAGCTGTAGTGGATCAGGCACAACGACTTCCCCTCCCACTTGGCTATTCCGAAAAGTGCAAAGAAGTCGATGACTGTTTCACTCGGCAGAGGGATGATTTGTGTGCACTCCTCCCTCACATCGAAGGCGACGACATAAGGGCCAATCCTCGAGTACGACTTCAAGTCTGATGATAACCAGAACACGGCGTCGCCGCAGACCACCGGGTCCTCCAAGTCTAGTTGCTGATGCCCCAAGTCGAGCTCCTTATCCACCGTCCAGGCCCTGGCAACCGAGTCATAGACCCGACAGTGGTGCGATATGCTCAGTCCCGAGGTTTGTGTGACGTACACCAACTTGTAGTCTTTCATCACCCCATCCTCGTCGTTCATGAATCTCACCGCGATGCCCCCCGGGGTACACTCACCCGGCGGGGAAGGGAGCCAGCATCGAGTCCTACGGGCCGGGTTGTAGACACATATGCCAGTGGTGGTCGCATCAAACCTTTCATATTTCTGATTCAAGACGAAGACGAGGCCACCAGCTGACCCGAGGAAGATGGATTCCGTATCGGTTATGAATTTGAGGCTACTACTAGGCACGCCGGCGTAGCGGTCAATGAGGATGATGGAGTTCAAGATGTTGTCACTATGGACGATAAAGCCGGAGATGGTGTTATTGTAGTATGATTGCGAAAGTAGGAAATGAGAATCTAACGAGAGCTGGCGGAAGGTCTTGCAAACAGGGAGGAGCTTGAAGAAGGCCTTCGCCGGAAGGTAGGATATGATCTCTGCGAGCACGTCATCTGGAAGGGGACAACTTCTGTTTTCGAGCTTCTTTAGACCAACAAGATCAACGCTACAAGTGTTCTTGAGTGTGTCAGCCATTATAACGATGGAAGACTTAAGGACTACGACTCTCTGTTATATATGGAGGAGTAATACAGAGGGAGATATGTAAAGGGAGAATGATTAGGAATCTCAAGAGTGATAAGGAATCCTTAATTTCAATTGAGAAAATGGTTTGAGGACCAACTAGTTTACATAAATGGTAATTTTTCTAAAAAGACTTTTGTCTTTGTTTCCTTTTCCACTTAGTGCCCTAATATTATTTTTTTTTTCCTTTGAAACTTCTATATTTCAAAATGATAAAGTGCCTATCTCGCACTTTTCGAACATATTCAATTGAATAAACTAATTTGATTAAACCGATTAACTAATCCAAAAGTTAGACCATTACAAAATAAAAATATTCAAAAATAAATATTATTAATATATATGAATAAAATAATTATACAAATTTCTTTATCTTATAAACAAAATGTTTTAAAAATAAAAATAAAAATAAAAATCATAATATTGAATTGAAAGTAAAATATAACATAATAATTTTATTTATATATTAAATAAAATAATAATATAATCTATATTTTTTTAATTTTAAATTAAACCTCAAAAATACTTACGAAGACCTAAATCATCATTTTTTTCATATTTTAAGTCTTAAATAGGTACTTTTACTAATTTCAATCATGAAAATGTTGAATTTGTGTAGCTTAAAGATTGAAATGAGTAAAAATAATTATTTTAAAAGTGTTAAAAATAGAAAAAAAAAGATCATTTAGATATTTGCAAGTCATTTCCATGGCTTTTTAAAATTTGAAAACTTTTGGAAAAGGTAAGAGGTGAATTGTACTATTTTTTTTTAAAGAGTTAGACTATTTTTAATAGGATCCTAAGGTAATATAATCTTATTAAAAAATAGTGTAACTCATGTCATCAAAATATTTTTCTCATAATTTAAGAAAATCTCTTTGTCGAGATTCATGTAGTTTGTTTGCAAAGTAGTTGTAAGTTCATCTTAAATTAGATAAACGACATATGGGTTAGAATACCTTTGAATTGATAATATATCGATTTATTATAAAATTTATATCTTAAAAATATAATGATATGTAGCAAATAAAATTATATATTAATCATTTACAACATATCTATAATAGTCAGATAACAAAGATATACAATACATCGGATTGTGTACTGGTTTAACAACGGATGAAGAGGCATGCTCCATGAAATGAATTTATCATGGAAAGAACCTATATAATACTCTCGACAGTGGATGAAGTGGTATCCCCTATTCACTCAAGTGGAGACACATTTCTCCCAATAGTGGATGGAGGAATCGTTTAACCATGATGTCTAATGGCTTACTAATCCCTGAAGGGAATTGCCCTACCTACCCTTGGTAGGGATATATAGTCATCCATGATAATTTATTTATATTTATCCATTCATTTATGTATTCATTTATATAGTATTAATATTATGGGAAACCATGTTTGATGTATGACCTTTTAAACCTTGTCCATTGGTGGCACTGTACTATAATAGATTCATAGCTCATTTTACATATAGCACTTCTAACGTGGACCATCAAGTATAGTTACATATACTACATAGTAATAATCATATCAATATCATTAATTTAATCTAAAAAATAATAATTATTTCTAAATGACATCATCAGATAAAACTTTTAAGTTTATCAAATCATAAGAACATAAGACATCAATCTTTTAATAGTCCTCGATCAATCAGAATCGTAATTGAAATAGATAAATTGACTTAAATCAAGCTCAATTTAATTAAGACATAACACAACCAACCTTAAATCCTTATAGAACCAGTTTAAAATCAATCTAGATTGAGCTAACTTAGATTTATTTAATTTCAATTAGGCTAAGTATGTTTGAACTGATCAAGTTAGTCCAGAATCACCCTAACTAACTTGAATCGATTAAACTTGCCTTATTCAATCAACTAATAAGCTCAAACCAATAAAGGGAAAGGAAATCAAACAATATCGCATAATGCTAGCCCATATCAAATTGACCCACTTGAGTCTCGTATGAGTTAGGTGCACTATACATGTTTGTCCTAAGTAGCAGGTTGGGTTGAGATATAATAGGTTGGATAGAGGGCAATGATGTATCTAACGTCAATCGCATAACTGAGAAGGCATAGCTTCACGAGTTAGGTTGAGCTTACTCATGAGTTGGGCTGAGCTCACCACTGAACTAGACTACACATGGCTTACAAGTTGAGTAATGCTTAGACATATGAGTTGGGTCTTGCTTGAGCGCATGAGCTGGCTCATACTACATGAGTTGTGTTTTACTCAACTACATGGGCTGGGTCATACATAGTCACATGAATTGTATCGTACCTAGCTACATGGGCGAGGTCATGTCTAACCAAATAAGTTGGATCGTACATAGCCACATGAGTTGGGTGACCATATAAATTAGGTTATTCCTAACCACATAAGCTAAGTCATGCATAACTATTAGAAAATCTAAGGCAGTATCAAATGCATAGCGGAAGAACAGAAAATAAAATCTCAAAATTTCACATAGAAAGATAACATTTCATCATTGTGCAAAGATTAGTGTGTAAAAACTCGCAAAACTAAAAAAATCACGTGTGTTAAGGGATCTATGTTACCTAAGAAAATCATATATCCCTGAAAATCTATAGATCTATGGGAGAGGATGAAGGAGATTAACTGTTCTCCTCTCAAATGGTGATATATACGACAAGGGCTACAAAGAAAGCACTGCACAAACCTCCTTTCCACGCGCACCATGAGATTAAGAAAGGGTCGACCCTTCTTGCTATCCAAACGCTGTAAACAGGGGTTGTTGGCTAAGAAAGAGAGGGGGAGAGGAGAATATGATGTGGTAGCCAAAAGAGTCTAGCCTATGGCCCTTTGGTTCCTTGATATTTATAGAGGCCCCCTATCTACTTAACCATAATGGATCACGTCCTATTGGGTATTGGATCTCCATCTAACTGTCAAAACTTCTTAAATTAGTGGATCTCTACCAAGTTTTTATTCGATTTTATTGGATCTCATCCATAATTCAGGAGAGTATTGGATATCTAATAAGTCAAGGACTCCAATAGATGTCTCATATCTGAATCTCTACTCATCGTAATACCTAGCATATGTGTGTGACCCTCTAGACCCAATATCAAGCTGGTCATATGTTATATTTGTCAGAACTCATCGATTGCAGACGTATCAAGCCACTACATCATAGTCTCTAGACAATATAGGGGAATCCAATTCATTTGATATGTCTATCATTAGTTATCATATATCTATAGTCCCTCGTCCATCTAATATCCTAGAGACCATATATCAGGTATAGTATTGTCATACATTCTTTATGAAATTGTTAAGCTTATTCAATTCGTGACTCTTTATCACTTGCTCAGTTCATTAAACTTTATGAAATTGTTATCTTAAGGTACCCTTCCTTAACATATGTGATATATTATATATGATTCTCCCTTTAGAGAATTAGGACTTATCCCTCGTTATCTATCATATTGGAGAAGCTTTCCACTTTGCATCATTTCCTCTAAAAGTTTCAAGATCACCATCTCTTTCGACTATTCTACTTTGTTGAACAAATTATGTAATATTCTACCCCCACGAACATACTTATTAGATTGTGACTCTTCGTTAATATAGCCTCTGTCATGCCTATCAAGGCCTAGCAACATATTGAACTTGTTATACACTTTAACTTTTTACGGACGTATCATTCTCATCCCAATGAAAAAGTTTCAATGCTCTATGAGTTACGATCACCTTGGAATAGCTACAAATAGTTAATCGTCCACATACAAGCTCTTGTATGAGTATTGAATTCTTCGAGTTGGTAATTTCTTTCACCAATGTGAGCTTTGCATAACTCTTTCGATCGTCGAGCAATCAATTCCTTATTACATGATCTCATCCTTTGCCAAGTACTCCACTTGCCTTGAGTATCATCAAGATTGATTGTCAACATTGAGCTGTCACTCAAACTCAACCATCCCTATTTTTATATATTACGTATTCTTTTCAACTCGCTTCTTGGTGCTTTTGCACGAAGGATTGATTATTCATCTGAATACCAATGTCGGATGCTTGCTCTTCTTAGTAATTCCTTTTCCTATGTCTGAACGTTCATTTTGTTTAAATGAGCACACACGAACTATATATATATATATATATATATATATATATATATATATATATATATATATATATATATATATATATATATGCGCTTGTGGTGACAAAATAAATATGAATCACGTACGATAAATATATGATTCAACACATATTAGATTCTGACTTTCCAACTTACACAAAAAAACCAAATTAGGCTTGACGTATGAATAACTGCCAAGTGAATCATACAAGTCAATTACGGAGAAGGAACTAAAGAAATGTATTTTCAGACTCATGATTTGAATTGATGTCATAATTAAGATCTTAATTAGATAACAAAAAAAAATTCCAAAGACTCAAACTCATAAGATCAATGAATATATTGTAAACTCATGATTTGATTTGATAACGATGATCTTGACTGATCACAAAAAAGATCTCAAAGACTAAAGCTGATAAGACATGACTCAATATATATCATATTCTAAAAATAAATACCAGTATGGTATTTGAAACCGTGCATCTGCATAGGGTGTTTATGCATCAAATTAGTTTGCATTTGGCTTACCATTGGATTTCAAGAGTAGATAAAGAAGATGTGTGTGCATCACATTATAATCAGATTGGCTTCTCAGTGGGAATTCAACTGCAATACGACAGAGTCGATCGGGTCCATGAAGCCGAAAGCTGCATTATTAGACCTGGTAAATTTATTCTGGTCACCTCCACTGATTCCACCAAGCTTTCGCATCTGTCTTTATGGTGTGGCCTTGCCGAAAAAGATTCATAAAGAAGCTTTTGGTGCGAGGAAGGAAACCCTACCAACAGGAGGAAGTGGTCACACATAGCGTCGCCATTTCGCTTTTCTTGCCTTGGTCAAGATAATTTGACTGGTTGATGTTTACTGAAGAAGAAACGATGAGATTTATAGTTAAAGCTTATTAATATATTGCATGTTTTGAATAATCAAAGCTTTTGATAATAATGATGATGTTCCAATCAAAATCTTATCATCACATCACCTCTTCATTTCATCCAGTGTTTAACCAATACTTACGTGATATTTAATAATAGTTTATACATGCAACCAATCGTTTTAGCCGTGGAAGATAAGCGAATAAAAAGATTCAAGTTTGAAGGATAAAAATTCCCCCAAAAACTATATAGTTTGTTGATTCTAACATAAATGGTCAACCAATTAATTACAGAATTTTCTTTCTGTAATGCATGTGAGATTTTATAATCATTCATAACAAGCATTAGATGTCAAGAACTCAACGAAGACTACCCCATAAACCAAACATAACCCTCCGAAAACCATCTAACATTTGAAAATTATGATCAGAGCATATCTGTATGAGGTGCTCTTATGAAAATTATAATAAGAGCATCTCATATGGGTTCCTCCTTAAATTTATGATGAAGCTCATCATAACACTCCATTAATGACCTTAGAAAGAAGCTTTTTCAGTCATATTTTGCAAGCATTAGTTTGTCCCCACCAATAATTAATTACAGACCATCTGGTGCTCAGTGGATGAAGAACATCTATAAAGTTGTCAACAGCACTTTATTTATGTCAATTGTGTGTGTGAGAGAGACAGATTTGTTTCCCTCGTATTATTATCCATCCCCACTAATAATCAATTGCAGGCCATTTGGTGCTCGGTGGAATGGAGAACATCTTCTTTAAAGCTGCAAAATATTCTACAGATGGGACAACCCAGCAAGCATATTTCCATGTGCAGTTCACATCACTCATCCCTCACCCAGTCAACAGAAAAATACTTGGAACAGCAAAACAAATTGATCCACAAGGGACCATTTGGTTCTGATTGGCTTCACCTAACCAGTGATTTCTTCCTCTCCTCACATAAAAAATTATCTGCCATCTGTCACAATGATTTGTAAACCCCTCACAATATGATATCCCCTCAAGTTTGCATCATTTGTGGTACTCTCTGCTGCAGCAGCAGCAGCAGCAGCAGCAGCAGCAGAAGACTTCTCACATGCATCAATGGAGTGTGGCCAAAAGCTTAGAAGAAGCTTCCTCGCAATCGGAGGGCAGTCAAAGGAGAGCGTCTTTTCCGTGAGCGTAGAATACCACGTCGTCGCCTGCATGCAGCAGAGGCGGGCGGGCTTTACGATACGTGGACGTCGCTGTCCTGTTCAAACATGTAACACGTGGGACTTTCAAGTTGGATTGAACTCTCCAATACATTTATGCATCCAATTTCTGAATTCAGATAAATTATCCGCGACGCGCATTGAATGATATTTAAATCCCATATAGCTGTAAAGTAGTCATATATTATGATGAGCTGGTAGTGACGTGTATCAAATATTTTCACGGTACGTTCGAAGGATCAGGCGGCTACCGTTTCCTCTACATGGTTACTTCCTATTGACTTGTCTATTGCGGTCTTTGGGCCTTTGGCCTTTATTTGCCTCGTCTCTCCTCCTTTGTCGTCCAATCCCCTCGCACTCTCCGACTCTGTTTAGCTCTCGCATCTGCTCGCGGCTTCCATGGAGTTCTCCGGCGCTGGTCTCCGCCTGCTTGTGGCTGCGCTGGCCCTGCTCTTCGTCACCTCCTCCGCCCAGGCAACCTGCCCCGCCCCCCTCGCACCTCCCACCCCCGCCCCTACCCCCACACCCGCTCCCGCTCCCGCTCCAGCCACCGCTCCCCCCACCCCGGCGCCTACGCCCGCCCCCACCGTCGCGCCTCCCACCCCGGCTCCGGCGCCGGTCGCCCCCACCCCAGCGCCGTCCCCGAAGGCCGCCTCCCCGGCACCGGAAGCTGCTTCCCCCACCCCCGAGGCACCCGTCTCCTCCCCTCCCGCTCCCCCTCCCTCCGGTGAGTCGCCGACCGAGGCGCCCAGCCCGCCAACCCCCAATACCGCTGCCGGGATCCGCTCAGCAGGATGGATCTCTGCCGCTGTGGCCGTCGCGGCCGTGGTGTACGCGTTCTAGGCCCTGTAAACAATGTCCGCCGCGGATTCCTCGTCGGGTGACGCACGAGGAGTCGGCACAAGTTCGCGACTCTCTCTTTCCCAATTTAACTTCTTGGTGTTATATTGTGGCGTTTCTTGTTTTCTTTTCCTTTCTTTCTCCTCTCATTCCGTGTGCTTTTTCTGGATATTCTTCTTCTTCTTCTCCTCCTGTAAACTGATCTAAGAATGGCTTCTCGTTACTGTGTGTGTGATAATTAATATATCATTGTGGTGAATTCTTGCGTCATAATTCGCATTCTGTCTTCTGCAATTACATACAGTCGGAGCGGCAACACTGGAAATTGGACTCGATTAAGAGAAAAAAATGTAGACAAAAAATGTTCCCCAAGTCTTAGGTTATTATAAGAGCTTGAGAAAGAGAGATAGAAAGAAGGCATGAATGGTAAATAGTGACTAAAATGGACGAGCCATTTGTTCCCTGCACACGTTTGCGTCCCCTAACAATCCATTTGTTCCCAGCAATCAATCCAAGAAAGCTTCGCCCTACAAATAACGCTGTGTATTCCACCCACGTTCTCCCACTTCAGTTGTTCTCTGCGTATTGATCTTTGCGACAGCCTGTGGTTCCATTTTGGGGCGCTTTTTGTTGGTCCAGGCTCGGATAATTGAGCAGAAAAGAAGAGAGAGACAAATAAAGAAAGAAAGTAATGTTTTAAAGATTTTTGATTGACGATAGGTGGCCAACCGTTCTTAATTTTGGTGGTCCAAATTTTATGTGTAGAATCCTTACGGTAAACTCTACAATCCTGATTGTGTTAATCTACAGTTTATCCTTTCTAAGGCACTTACCAAAAATTTCCTTACGAGGAGATTCATCTATGTGACGAAGATATCTATCTCTGAGCTAAGATCTATAATATTAATTTTATTATGATCATCTGATTATTCTAGAGAAGACGGATTGTAAATTTATTATCATTACTATGATAGTGAAAGTTTGAGGTGGACTATGGTCCGTGATTTTTCCCACATTACGTTTTTCACGTTAAAAAGATTTGGTCTCAATGTGATTGATTTTTGCTCTATTGTTTATGCTGTGCTGATTGATATTTTATTTGGATATCAAGTTGGTATTTTGACGATGAACCCGTTTTGATACTTTTCCTTTCTATCTCTTCATCCAGAGAGAGAGAGAGAGAGAGAGAGAGAGAGAGAGAGAGGAAACAGGAGCCATTCCTCCGTTGAGATTACTTACTACCAACACTAAATTATTCTCACATCTGACACCCACGAGTCCACAGATATTTCCTATAAGTAATCTTTAGTTCTATCATGAGCTTGCGACAAGGCGTTGATTCGGGACTTGGATCACGTTCGTTGAGAATGACAGGAATTCATATTTGCAGACATAGTTTGAAGAGTTATATTACTCACCATGTTGAGTTGAATTTTGTAGGATGCTTCTTGTGGCTTTACTTAAAAGAGCAACGAATAAAATAGTCTTTCTAATCACCAAATAAATTTTAAGGTTTTAGATAAGACAGCTTCACTTGGTCGAAGACTAATTAAGAAATAATTCTAGAAGAGGTTAGCATTGAGTTTATGTTTGATTATAACATCTTGTCACTAATCTTTCATAAAGCCTTCATGTAGTAATCCAATCACTATGTGGATAAAACTACTATTTGATGGGCCTAATCTCATTGCCAAGACACTTATCAGCCCATATTAGATGGATCAAGGCATTTCTTTTGAGTTATAGGAGGAATTAATGAGTCAAATTACCATTACGAGGGACACTAGTTGGAAGTGGAAGTCGAATACATTCAATAGGCATCCAATTCTATTAATTACGATCTGCAGGTAAATTGCTAAAGGAAAATTCAACATTGCGATATAAATCGCATTAATGTTATATGATAAAAACAAATATATCTCTTCTTTCTTTTCCAATGTGCAATAAGGTTTCTGTGTGTGCAGTGAAAGCATGACTTGACTGGATGTGGAGAGAACGAGAGAGATTAGAACATATAGATCCATTGATGAGTAGAATGACTGCATTTTTCTCCCCCCACCTAATAAGAGAATGAGAGAGAGTTTGCTCTGATGTAGTAGGTTTAGTTATCGGTCTCCTCTTAATCCTGATACTGTCAAAAGAGTCTGCTCTGATGTAGTAGGTTTGGTTATCGGTCTCCTCTTAATCCTGAGACCGTCAAACGTAGTAGGCCAACCACCTCCATTTCTGCCGCCAACTACTGGTTGACAATTTCAGCTATGTGGCTTAACCATGGATGTGACGAGTTTTGTCACTGCGTCCGGAGGACTTTCTCCTTTCTTGGAGTAGAGTTGGTAGTTTGTTGGTCTGTCACATTAATCGGACGTCCACACAATGGCATGGAGAGAGAGAGAGAGAGCGAGAGAGAGAGAGAATAGCTTGGGAACAGAGCAAGGTGTTTAATGGTCAACAACACAAAGGAAAGGCAGCTATCTGATGGATGATGCCATTCTATCTACTTTGTCTGTCTATTCTTCTTTAAGCACAATTCTTGTGAATACATCATTTTTAGTGCATTTGCACACTTCCTCATGGGAAAGCTTCCCTTGAATTTGTTGCCTCTCAGCACTCGAGCAATTCCAGTTGTTGCCTATAACTTTGCAAGGTAATAGCGAACTCAATGTTGATTTTGATGTCATCTTTTCTGGATTAATTTTATGTTCTATCTTATTTCTTTTCTTTTGTTTGCTTTCTTCTTCTCTGAAAATGCCACCAGAGGCTATATACTAAGATCGGGTCCCTGTTTTTGTTGGGGAAAGCAGCTCATGTACTTCAGTGATAGTGTCTCACTGACTCCTTCCTCACCCACTCCAACTGCTTTCATCCTACTTCAGTTTCGTTGGCAGCTTCGCCGCATAAATCAAATCGATCACTCCTCAATTTTCATTTCCATGTTTTCAGATTGCCACCAAATCTGCTCCTTTCAACAAAGCAACAAAGCGAGCACGACAACCATGCAAAAGAACAGAACAACTCCACACATACACTCGCATAGAGTTTTGAGTCAAGATGATACAACAATGACCACCATAATGAAGCTCCCAAGTCACAGTGCAAATTATCTACTACCGAATCAGCGAGAAACAGAGGATCATGAGCAAGAGCACTGTCTCCACCCTGGCCAAGCCTAGAGGAGCAGCAGTTTGAGCAGCATCAGCCCAGTTAGCGTCACCACGCAAGGCAGGGAGACAGTTCTGGGGCTGGATTTATTGGTGGACGGGGTAGTGGTGGACGGCGTGGTGCCGGCGGAGGGCGGGGTGGTGGTGGAGCTGGATGGAGGGGAGGGCGAGCTGGTGGAGGATGCCGTGACGGGGACCGCCACCTTCATCCCGTTGCTGCAGTGGCCGACGACCCCGCAGATGAAGTAGTACGTGCCTGCCTTGGAGAGCGTGACCGTCGTCTGCCCGTTGCTGTCGGTGCTGAGGGCGTTGCTGGCGGAGCAGGAGCTGTAGTCGGTGGCGCTCACTTGGTCTACGGTGTGTGCTCCGGCGATATAGTTGAACGCTGCAGTCGCCATGATACTGTTGAAACCTCGTCGAACATGTAGAGTGCATACAAATACAGACGTGGCGAAGGAAAGCTTACTGAGGGTGTCGCCGGTGACGAAGTTTTTCCCGGTCGTCCACTTGGAGTAATCGAACCCGTTGGTCCAACCCGTGGAATCTCCCACGGTGTAGTCGGTGGCCGCGGCCCATGTCGAGCAACAGAAGAGGAGGAGGACTCCCAGAGCTGCGGAGGTGCTGCACCCGGCCATTCTGGGCTTCGTCCGAGAGATCGAAAGGGAGTGGACGCAGCAGAAGGGAGGCGTCGGGGTTGGGTATATAAAGCGAAGTGGTTTAGGTGGAGTGAGTAGGAGTAGGAACACCTTCTCCAGTACTGCACTACGCTTTGCTTGTTTATTGAGACGGCATTGGGAAGGGAATAGCTTAGGAAGGACTCCATGCCGCCCAAGTGGGCGACCACATCTACTTAGCTTTGCATGGCTGTCAAAGATTCTTTACAGCTACCATTAGACTTTGATTAGGACATCTAAAAAAATGATTGTCAATTTGATTAGGAGTTTCATTATCAATTGTCTTTAGTACCTTTGGTTGAATCGAAATTATTATCATTTTTACAATCATTGTTTCAATAAGTTTATCCTATTATGAAGATTGTTACTAACACAAATGATATGTGTCTCGTTGACCGCCTAAGGAGAAGGGTATGTGATTAAGGATTGAAAAGGTGAGATTCTACTTGAAAATGAATTTTCTTGCTAAGCTTCATCTCCTCTCCTCTCATGATAAAAGGCTATGCAATGTTGTAAGAGCTCAAATAAGCCCACTTCACAACCTACACCATCTTGGAGTTTACGAGAATTTTTTTCGACTCACTAACTCAATTAAATCTCTCATCGGTGCCTCTTGAAAACTCTATATAATCGTATTAGACATTCGACTCATTGCATCATAACTTAATATTATCTTCTTCACACATTTGAATAGATTTCTTAATATTATAACTCGTTGGCTCACCAATCTTTATGTAGAATCTTAATATTATTTCTTGAATTGATGACTAATTTAATATAATATTTTTTTTATTAAAAAAATTATTATCGCATACTAATCTAATCATTATAATTGATGGTTTGTTTTAGTTATGGGCTCGAGTATAATTAATGATTCTCGTACTTTACATGTCAATATATTTTATTAATAACTTTTGAGTTATGGGCTTCAAGATAATTTTAATTATAATACACACTCGTGATAAAGTCTATCATTTTACTCTCGTATTTAAAGACGAGTCGAATTTTAATTTATCATGAAAGTTTAGCCCAAAAATTTAATGAACCAAATCTAATATTATAAAATTTGATTCTTTAAATCCTTACTAATATTAAACGATTCTAAATTCTCTCTCTTTCCATCACTCGTAATAAACAGGAAACAGCCGTGTGGTTCTCATCTGTGTTGGCCCAACAGGGATCCAGGAAAACATAGTTAAGATCGGAGTCATCCCCTGCTCATGAACCTGTTTCTTCCTTTGCTGTAGATCTGAGTACAAAGATGCATACCGAATTCAAGTCACATTCGTTCATCGTCCTCTTTCGATATCACCACCTTCTGTAGACTGTAACGCGTGGAATGTCCAGAGACGAAGCAAGCTCAAGCATCATAAATAATCCAGTAGTAAAGCTGGTACAGGAAAGGATTTATCATCTGAAACCCAGATCATGTCTTGAATTTTCGTGCAGGTTTGGCACAGCCGCCGTGTGCAAGAAGGCGATCTTAGTAGTATTGCAGCTTCTGCTGCATCTTTGGATGTGAACGAGCCAAATCCATATCCTGTTGATCTTCTTGGATTGCTTTGGAAGATGACTTCAAGTTAAATTTCCTTCGATTACATTATGGTTTGGATCACATGAGGGTTGTGAAGAGGAAGGGAGTCGGAGAAGATGAATCGCCATGATCGCAGAGGAGAGGAGCAGCAAATCTCACAGCCACGAAGTACCTGTAATCTCTTGCACCAAGTAACTACCAGATCAGCTGTCTAATTCCGCTCAGGATCCAGCTTTTCAATTCCGGGGCCCCACCCATACATACCGACGATGCTTCCCCAACAGTTTCCTCATCCTACGTGGCTCTTCCAAAATCTTAGGCGTGAGGCCTGTCGGTGGGCCATACGTCAAGTAGTCCACACGCGTAAATTGTCATTAGACTCTTTCTTTAAGACTAATCAACAAACACGCGTTTGTGAGAGGAAGCCGATGAGAGAGAGAGAGAGAGAGAGTTTCTTGGGTCAAACTACGTTATATTCTCTTGGATCGAAGGCAAATGCCCGATATGAACTTTCATCTTCACGCAATCAAATAAGTGAATTGATTAGCTTGCAAAAATGTTTCTCTTCCGATCGAATATGAATCATTTCACCAATTGGTATAGCAAATTGTAATTACTTATACAAACAGATACAAACAATGTAGATTAAGCAGCAGCACTTCCTCTGTTTCATCTGTCATGCAGATCCTTATCCATGGCTTCTTCAATTGGCTTTTGACTGATCTGTGCTTTCATTTTCCTCCGCTTGGATCTCTTTCTCCGACTGTTCTTTCTCAAGTAGTGGCTTGACCAATGTGTCTACTTCTTCCTTTACGACATCAACCTGCAGATTTTGGACAGTGTTGTAGAGACCTGTTAATCCTACTTCAAATCCAAAATGGTCAGAATACATAGTATGAGTTCTATCCATAGAAACATTATAAGATGGATGTAAAAGGAAGATGATTATACAAAGTCAAATACTTTTTGGTCATCGAATCTTTTAATGGCAGAGAGTTGACTTTAAGCAACCACGCTGTTTCTTCCTTGCAGTAAAAGCTACTCGAACACGGCATGATCTTGTGAAAGAAAAGAAACAGTTCTACAACAAGAGGGGATATCCATAGAAACATTATAAGATGGAAACATTATAAGATGGATGTAAAAGGAAGATGATTATACAAAGTCAAATACTTTTTGGTCATCGAATCTTTTAATGGCAGAGAGTTGACTTTAAGCAACCACGCTGTTTCTTCCTTGCAGTAAAAGCTACTCGAACACGGCATGATCTTGTGAAAGAAAAGAAACAGTTCTACAACAAGAGGGGATATCGACCTCATGAATGATGGATTCAGCTAGTTTTGCGTCGTGTTCTACTTTCTCGGCGATCTTCTCGATCAGCAACGCCTTCGCCTTAAGACTATCACCTTCAGGAAGTGCAGCGGCAACATCAGACGCTATCTTCTCCGTCACCTCCGCCACCTTCTCCACTGTTTCTAGAGCAACTTCTGCAGCCTTCTCTATGCCACCTGTTGCATCAAACACAAGCTAAGCATAACCCAAGCTTGGATTTGCATGGCCAGTTGGGAAGAGCAAGTTGTTTCAGTACCTCCTCTCTTAATTATTCTCGTGTAGAAGGGTATGGCAGCGATGACGAGGGAACCCAACACCCATCTGGCCCTTCAGACATCAAACACAATGAGAAGGAAGAAAGGAAGAGAGCAGATGAACTGTGTGCAGTTATCTCGTACCATACGGGGATGTTCGATATGGGAAACCCAGAACCGGACGATCCAACTGCACCTGCAGCAGCATTACTCCAGCCTCTGCATGGAATCAGGGCACTCATCACCGACTCACGATCATAACACAAAATCATCTAAGCTATCCTTAAACGAAGATCGTACTTTGAGCGCTCAGCTTTCCCGAAGCTTCCGCCGCTGGTGTTGGATGAGGCCATTGCTCGAGCAGCAGAAAGCCGATGTGTGCGAGAGGACGAGGAGGATGCTATGAGCTGACGAGGAAGAGCGACCCTTCCGCGAGAGATGGAATGGAAGGGATAGGCTGAGGAGAGACGACAAGAAACGAGAGCATGAGCCATGGTTTTGGTCTATGGATGATTATTTCCTGTGAATCCCAACCAATATATTAATGTGAGGATGAGATGGCGTAGCTTCCAAGTTTTGCATGCGGTCGACTGCATGCAACAAATGTTGACCTAATCAAACTATAGTAAACGTCAAATTGTCATAGATTGCAGTTCATTAGAGCTTATCGCATTTCTTCCAGATAGAATTAGGACTTGGAGGATTCTGAAGTTGGTCAATGAATAATAAAAAAAAGACACCAAATTGAGACTGGTCATGTTGGATTAAATTACCAAAATATAAGAAAAGGATTATTTAGCAATGACCAAATGGGATTATGTCTCATTGGACATAATATTTTTTATTTAGTAACTAAAAACACTAAAAACAACTTTAATTGGTTGAGAAATATTCATGATAATCATAACTAAAGATATAAAAGTACAATTGATAATAGGAAGATAAATCCTAATCAACAATTAAGCTACATACACACTAGTCCAAAATAGCAATTCAAAAAATATATAGACTTTTCGAGATAACATTTTCGGATAGGTGTGGGTCCAAATCCATAAGTTCTTGGACCTATAGAGATTTTAGTCATTAATAGAAAAATACCAGTCATTATCTATGATGAAATTGGATACAAAAGATGGTTGGTCAATAATATTGATATTGAAAAAGATTGACCACTTTGATAGGGGTGTTGAATAATTTTTTAGGTGAAAGATAAAATTAATCCAAACTTGACATAAAAGATGTTGCTCTTATCGAGGATGGGAAAGATACGTCTATCCCAATGAAAACTTTGATAAGAGATATGTCACGAATCTTAAACCCATTTAGGAATTAATTTAGATTTGATTTATGAATTTTGAATTTTAGATTTGATTTTGGAGATTGGGAAATGGAAATCGCCCAAAATTGTTTCTTTTTTACACGTTAGTCAATTTGATCACGTGGGAAAATTTGCATGAGCAATGTCCATGCAACTTCGCCACCTAACGTTGCATAAAGAGAATTGTCCGTTCCATTCGTATTGGCAAACACTCTATCATGTTGACATGGTCAATGACCTCTTCAAACGCCACGTCCTCGCCGATATGGCCGTCCTACCGTCCTAGCTGACAACATTCAATCAATTAGGATGCTAGGAAAGATCTATATACCAAAACGAGTGATGATAAAGATACACGCGAAGTGGGTTGGAAAGCATTTCCCATCATCCATGAAGATTGAATTAAAGTAGAGGTGGGTTATCACTGCACGTCTCCACCGTGGATCGTACAGAAGGTGTTGTCACCTTAATTTCCTTGAAAGTGTCGTTTACCAACGAGTGGTAACAGAGGAAAAATGAGACACGGACTTGGGGAAATAATAATGCATGTTCCTCTAGATGAAATAATGGACCATTACGAGAGACTAATATGGACTTGAATGGAAGATATCTACATGAAATATGGACGTCCACAAGTGACATCACAGTGTTGAATTTTATGTGACAAAGGGTAGACTTTTGGAATCATTTGTTGCATATGGAATACTGTACCTATTTTTCTAATTAATTTATTCTATTATAAATTAAGATTATTATCAAAACTAATTAATAATACTAAAATTTATAAATAATAATAAAAATAATACTTATATAGTTTGCACGTCATCACAATATATAACTATAAATATATCTAAATATAAACACAATCATAATAATATATTTATAATTAATAAATATATAATAGAAAATGCCCACATCCCCCAATCTTTTATATGCATGTGTGACCCAAGTTCAAGATGCTCCTTCTTGGGCTCTTTGTTGGAATCAAATCGATCTCATCGGGCCTAAAAAGTAAAGACCCTAACTTGGAGGCTTGATTGCTTCCGAGGGATTTGGACAACACTCTAAACAGGGTTACAAACGATGTTTCAATTGTACTTCATTAGTTTCACTTCTCTTCTTTTCAACCTGTCATGCATGTAAGATGCAAGGCAATGGTTGAAGCCATCTCATAGAATGAAAAGAAAACATTTGTGTTGTATCTATCCATGGTCAACACAGCTGCTTCTTGTTTATGGAGTATTGCCTTGTTAGATGCATGTAATTTTCTAGATCGATTCTTGCGAGTGGCATACATGATACTAATTTGTTGTTGATGTAAAGTTACTCTAGTAGAATTAATTCGTTCCAGAGGAAGGGTGTCTACACTTCAATCCATAATCTCTAGTAGCTTGCACGACCATCAAACACTTCAATAATGGAGTCTACAGTGATCTTCAACTAGCTGATGCTTCTTCCACATGTTTGCACACTCAATGCCTGCAATGGTGCTTGACTTTAGGATCCATCTACTTGTTGTTTTCTTCTGTAAGCTGCTTCAGTGTCATTTGCAGTGACATATGGGGCATCACCACTTTCAATCATACTGTGTTGTACTGTTCCAGGGGGACCCTGAAACATTTCCTGGAAATGTGCATGTCTACAGGCTTTAGGAACACCTTTTGCTGCAGTATTCTACACACTCTATGAGCCTACGGATGATCGGAAAGTGGTCCCTTGTGGATTCATAGATCTCTGTTCATCAACAACCTGCATGCTTGTCTCAGAGAAGAAGCACAAATGGCAGGACAATCCTCCAATAGTTATGTCGATCCGCTGCTTGACAAAGCCGTTTTAATCTTGTTTTGCTAATCATTGAACGCTTTTGCCTTTCTGGACAATGTTGTCTTCAACGGTGCAAGTTTCGGAACTTAGAATTCCCTTTTCCGAAGGAAGCTTTTGTTGGTGGAATACAGCTAAAGCTTTGCTCCTTTGCCCTATTCTTTAGATTGAAGAGAGCAGAACTTAAATTCATATATGTTCTTCTTTTCTACCTTCTACTTGGCCTTCGCTGTTCAATGTTAGATTGGTCTGATCCATCAGACATCAAGCATTGTCATATTTCCCCCAAAGTTTGTGTGGGTTTCCTTCAGAATTCGAGTCCAATGAGAACACTTGACTGCTCTCAGGAAGACTTCTTCGAGACCGGAACAATATAAAATGGCCTTCTTGCTTGTTGAATTCATGCACAATATCTCCCCCAAATCATTGACTAATCCAGCCATATTACAATCGTTGTCTCATCTGTTTGACTAATCTGATCTTTCAAGCATGCCATTGATAATTCTGACATATAATTAATTATGGTGGCGTACTCTCTATGATCACTACAAGAGAAGTTTTAGAAGCTACAATCTCGGGAAGATGATGTACTAATATCCTGAATCCTTTCTTCTTCTTCCTTCTCTTTCTTTCTTCTTATCCGAAAGGAAACGACACTACGATTCAAAGATGCCGATGGATCATTCAACTCTCTTCATTGGACCACAAGGAAAATAACATTGTGGAGGACGTAAAGAAATGCTTCATCGCATCTTGTGGGATCTCCAGAGATGCTCTGTCCATACTGAATTCAGAAAACATAATTGTTTTTGCATTCCAAGACATTCTCGTCTGAAGCATTAGGTAATGACATCCACAGGTGTTCATAGTTGAATGTAGGTCATAGATCACCCACTTTCTCTAATCGTGCTCGAAATGTGACAATTTTTCCTACAATCTCGGAGGAAATCGCGGGTCTTTGATCCATCCCAACATGAAATCGGACGTTGTTCTATGAGAAATCTATGGCAGACATCCCTCTGTGCCTTTTCCTAATGAACTCAGCTCATATCATTGACGCTTTAATGCGGCAGACGTTAGATCCCCTTCGTCTAACAATGCATTAAAAGACTCACGATGTGATACAGTTTCTCTCACGCAAAGCCATTTCATTAAGCAGCAAACAGCAATCTAATAGCGCATACAATTATGATATCATAGGATTAGTTTTGAGCAGCCTCCGCCTCGACCCTTACAATTATTTGGTGGACTGCTGTGGCAATCACATCCACCGATGTACACTGGCAATCATCTTCAACCTGCACCAACAGCAGCAACGTTGACTCGCAATTCATAGCGTCGAGAGAGGAGAATGGAGTCAAGAGACTGGCGTGGCTGGCTCATCATACCTTGAGACTGAAGCAGTAGAGAACCATTTCGTCGACGGTGGTCACGTTGAGGTGTAGCGTCGTCAGCCGCAGGCCTTGCAATCCCAGCACCAACTCCAGCAGCTGCCTGGGTCGCCACCTCGAGAAGATCTTGATGTTGGCATGGCTCTCAAAGATGGTGACCTCGATGTCCGCCACCGCGTCGCCGGTACTGCCATCGCTGGCAGTGCTTGAGGGGCTTGAGGAGTACTGAGGGAAGGTGAAGAAGTCAGCAAAAGGAGCTGCCTGAGATCTTCCTCTGATCCGCTTCCGAGCCTCGAGAGATTGGACCAGGTGTTCGAGCTCTTTAACGAAGTTTATGGCACCTCCAACTATGGAAGCTTGATCACCCTGTCCAGGTAGAGTGAATTGAAAGGACTAGAGACTGCAGGTTGTAATCCAATATGCCTATTTCTCTCAAGAAAGTGAGGAAGTCATAGTTCCAAGTTCCAAGAAAGGATTCAACTATAGTTATTGAGTTGATTTTAGGCTATAGATGTGGAAACATGTGGGAGAAGATGGTGCAACTTTTTACTGTACTGATAACTGATGCATGACAACTAGAATCTTTACCATGTTGGACACAAAGCTGTCACTGTTCTTACTCGCTGCCATTAGTGTCTTCAGAATGAAGACTACAAACCAGCAAGGCAGCAACATGTCATCTGATGAGATTACGAGGAAAAAGTGGTACATATATCGAATATAAGGAAACCAAAAGCTGATATGAGTGGAAGTAAGCACTCGAATCACTGCAGAGTGGGAGAATATGAGGTTTGAGAGAAGCTTCAGTAGGGATGGAACCATATGCTGCAAGATGCGGAAGCTTATAAGGATGAAGAGAGAAGGAAGACGAACCCTTTGGGCGTAGGAGGCCGGCATGAGCGACCGGAGCACCGCGAGGTACTCGTTCATCAGCTTCCGCCGGTTGCGCTCCACCGCAATGTGAGTCATCCTCTGGTTCTCCACCTCTTCCTTGTTCTTGAATCTCTTAACCCGCCGCCTCTTCCGCCGGCCTGCCACCGCCTCTTGGAAAACAGCAGCCGCGCCGAGTTCCTCCCCGGTCTTCTTCGGCGCCGGCGACGATGGTTTCACATCCCAATCGTCGGGGTTTTGCGCTATGGTGGAGCAACAAGTGTCCCAATTACACCCACGCTTTCCATCAACCACCTCCCGACCTTCGCCGCCGCCACCACCACCTATCTCGCACTCTATCAGGACTCTCTTCTCCTCCTCTTGCAACGGACCAGCACCAAAGTCATAGCGCCATGCTGCACCTCCCATGTTGTGAATCTCCTTCATGGCGAAGCCGTGTTGGAACACCGCAGCTTCCAGCGCCATTTTCTTTCTGTAAATTAGCTATCTACGGACACCCACTCCAAGGAAACCTCAGACATAAACAAACACATGAAGACCAAACTCGCTTTTCTTGCGTGGGGGAGAGGAAGAAGCTGCTTAGGGGAGTCTTAAAGGCCTCAGCGCAAGCAAAACAACAAGACAAGGTTGCCATATGAGGCCAAGAAGCGCAAGTAACAAGTAACATGGTGGTGAGTTGGGCTAGAGTGTTCCTTTGTTTGTGTTAAGGTGGTGGGAGAGGGCTATTACGAACATGTATTATAAGTTTGCCATGGCCAAAGATGAGAGGAAAGGGTGAGGGAAAAGGCTGCCATGAAAAAGAGGTGGCACGCAACAGGAGCTCAGATGCTCTGCGTGCCTCGATATCGAGACTTGGGAGTGACAGCCAAGTGTGAGGCAGCATGGTTCTTGCTGGGGCCAAGGGGCCATGTGATCACCATGCCCACCTTTGTCCCTCTGCAATCTCATCTGCCATAAAGCCTGAACTGATATTTTTCCTAGATTTCTGCCACTCTCAGATCATACATTTCTTCAAATTTCTTTCGACGCAATGTATCAGATCTACTGTTTCATGTTCTGTCAGTCCTTCTACGTTGCTTGGGAGTTTGGATCACGGAGGAGGGAATCAAATGCGGGATAGTACAAAACATCATAGTATAGGGGTTTCTGCTCTCGGGCGTCAGAGGAGATCGGAAGGTCAGCTCTAACTTCGTAGTTCACTGTTGACGCTTTGATTACTGGAACGTAGCACATAGCATTTCTCCGAGAAGATTCACCTCGAACAACAGGGGAGCATGATCATTGTGTTCACTACACTGTCAAACTTAATCATGCCCAAGAATGCAGAAATGTCTTCAATCGATTCCATCAGACAAGATTCCAATCAGGCTTCTGGCTTCTGTCTCAAGCGATATTATATTACTGACACTGAAGTGGGGGTGTGTGTTGGGTATCAAGCAATTATTCCAAGATGTGGTTGTCTGACAAGTAATTCCACGCTGCTTGTGGATCCTGTTCATGGGGGTGTTCATCTCAGTGAGTCCTAGAAATGGAGACTTGGTGTGGGGATTCTGTGCGACAAATGGGTGGACCAATATGCATCAAATCATCTCATCTGGCTATCCTTGGTCGCAGGCTAGAAAGAGATTGGTTTGCATTTCACTTTCATCAGCTCTGCTGTGATATTTCCGCATCGTCTGCTCATGTGTTGTCTGCAAGAAATTATGATTCTTTCGCTGTATGATCACCTGACAAGCTAGAGGAGGACGTATATGTGATCAAGAGATAGGCAGCTGTGAAAGTGCTCCTACTGCTCTGCCATAGCCCAAAATGATGGATGCTATGAGTTGGAGTAGATTCTGAAACAAAGTGTTTTAAGAGTTGTTAGAACAATGCAAAATCCATGGTTCATTCTCTATGCTATGTTTCTGAGGCTGCAACTCATGAAATCTTATAGCCAAATCCAAAGATGCATCTCAGGCTTTACGATGCTGAAACAATTGGATGTCAAATTATGGGAAGAACGCAAAGTGGGGTCTCAAAGGACTCGAAGAGTTTTTGGTGTTGAAGCTGCAGCAACTTGTCATCGTTACCTTTACCAAATGACTTGTGTGTAGAAAGGAACAGTCTCTCCCCTTCCATGAGATCTGCCATTGCCGATTCATCTTGACATGCATGCAAGTGATTTCATTTGCTCATGTATCAACCTATAGATGATGTTATGTATTCTTCTATGAGCAAGATGAAGAAGAAGAAGAACAAAAGCTCAATGATGATTTGATCATACGTACCTTGGTCATGGGGAAGCCCTGAAGACCCATGTGGGTGTGGAATATTGAAGCTGTCATGTTATTATCAGAGCAGCAGGAGGCAGATCAAAGCTTTGTCTCTTCTTGTATGACAACCCTTCCCATCGTGACAACACAGACTCTTCATATCCACAGTGGATTGCAGGGATTCACCTCTGTGGTGTACATGTAAAGCATCACAGAAAAATGTTATGCAACACTCAATTCATTCAACATTCACCCATTATTCTTTTACCATTTAGTCTGAAAAAAAAAAGGATAATATGAATAGCCACTGCATTTTATATAAGTAGAAGATCCAAGAAGCATCAATAAATAAAAGAATTCACAGTGTCAAGAATGCATGAACTTAGATTTATAATGCAATCGCATCCACCAAAAAGTCAAAGAGAATCCCCATACATTGGTCCTGTGTATGTATCCGATCGATAAAAACCAGAATCCAATCCATGGAGTGATTGATTTAAG
The DNA here is from genome assembly GCF_036884655.1 of Musa acuminata AAA Group. NCBI lineage: Eukaryota > Viridiplantae > Streptophyta > Magnoliopsida > Zingiberales > Musaceae > Musa > Musa acuminata. The sequence goes on from NC_088340.1 coordinate 4,827,195, forward strand.
CTACATAGAAAGAGACCTGACACTCAACAGGAAGAGTCTACCTTCAACAAAAAGTTCTTTGCCTTTTTCCTTTTCTGTACTTCCCTTCATTGTAGATTTCTTTGAAGCATTTAGGTCCACACTACCAAGAAAAAAAAAGAAAAAGGTTAACAACAAGCAAGGATTTATATGGATAAACTAAATTTAGGATTTACCCAAACTCACTATATGATGCACCATATAATCAGCCTAAAAGGCTCATATGTTTCTACTTTTGGATTATTCGAATCTTCGTTAATTTAAATATCGGATGATTTATTATGCGATACATCCTAACTTCATTTTTGTATAATCATTTGTCGAATCTTCTTTTTTTTTTCTTTTTCTTTTTCATATCTAGCTTGTGATAAGTTTGGAAACCAAACCCAAATCGGCTATCAAGTATAAGATAATCAAAATATAAAATAACAAATACTAAGATAAGAGTGGACATCCTTACGAGTACATAAATTTGTCATATCTTCGGATCGATAATGGATTTGTACATTGGTTATTCTAATTAGAAAAATAATAATAAATTGGATATAGAGACACTCAGAAGTATTCATTATATCATTCCAGAAGAAAGGAATCAATGGTGTCATTCCTATAGATCAATTTTTACATGCATGATTGATTACTCCTCTGAAAGGACTTTAATTATCATTCTGTGAACTTTGCTGCATCAAAATCAAAGGAATTGATTTTGAGAAATCTAGTACAATCAGGAGTCTTAGGATCCGGTTCTCGTAATGACAAACAAATAAATATATCAACAGGATCTGAGGACAACGATGTGGATGTTTGGGTGACAACAATGCAACCAAAGCTGGCAATGAGCAGCTCATGGCATCTACATGCAGGCAAAGACAAGCGGAGAATTTGGAGGCGGCCTGCCAAGTTGCCAATAATTCATCCTCCACAGACGCAGCTCAGTGCAATCGTGGACGCTACCGGAGACGAGGAGGAGGCACGTCGAATCTTATTGCAAGCTTTCGCCTGCACTGCGGATGTTGGCGTTGCATGTGAGTGTGGAGACGGATACGTGTGTGCTCGAAAAGGCCGAGCAGTGTGGATTGTCCATTTCGTTTGATAGATAGCAAAGTGGATTTGATGGACGATGTTGGCCGATATATGGCACGCAAGCTTTTCGTTGCGAAGGACCAAATATAGACGTGGGTAGCTCTTTTCACCACCATTTTTCTTTTTATCTTCTTTATTGATCGACGGAACCGTCCAACGAGAACGATAAGATTTTCTCTATAGCTCAAGTTTATTTTATCATATTATAAATATATATATATATATATATATTTCTTCGAACATATCAATTAATTTAGTTGATAAAGACCTTGATAGTTAATCATAAAGTCCTGTCCTCGAATCTTATTTTTATCATTTATAATAATAATAATAATAACCAATGATATCGACTAAAATAATTATGATCGATAATAATATCAATTCCTATACAAAGAAACATTACTTATCTAATATGACCAACCTTTATCCTTCCATATTATGATTAATTCTTCCCATAATTATAGAGGGTACCATTACCAATAATGTTAATATATTCGAAATAAAGATCTATATCCCAAAAAAAAAAAAAAGATTTCGATGTGACATATTGTGATTCGATTACTTGTGTTCATTTAATACATATATGTACTTCGATTCTCTTACGGGAAATGTTTGTAACAGGCTGAGCCCAATTGCATGAGGCTATGGTTTGGGCTCATATTGATGTATAAATAAGCTACATTTTGTTTGAGCGTCTCTCATACACCAGTCCCTACCTTATCAAAGTAGTATTTAATTTTGGAAGGATCAAGAAATCAATTGTGTTTTATGTGACATTCTAACTTAGTCTACAAGTGAGGGAAGATTCTATTTTAATTTTATGAGGATTAAGTAGGTTTACTATTATCGACTTAGGTTTAAGCATGGAATCAATGATCGGACTGAGTTTTAATTGTAATATCTAAATTACATAATTTTATAGCTAAATTTTAATTGTTTAAGTAGGTCTGATATATAGGCAACTCAATGTCACATCATGTGTTTTCAAATATCTCATGACATTGACATATTAATAGATTATGCACATATAAATGTTGAATCAATGTCACTTTGGACGTCTAGTCAACTTGACACATCAATCGCCGACACAAACCTACATGTATGATGTAGTTATGACTAATGATATTAACATTAACTGTTAACCCTTTTAATAGTAATGTCTAACAATTCAGATATTCGATTTCACCATTCAATAATGGTCAGTAATTTTATTTAATACTTTAAATTACTATAAAATATTTTATCTTTCAATAATACATTGATTATTTTTAAATCTTTCGAGTTCTTACTGGCCTAAGTATTATAGGTGCATTTGTTGAGCATGCTCTAAGAATAATTTTGCAGGGTTATTCGTAGACCCCTACTTCTTGACGTCGAACTATACGATTCAGTTTAAATTTAAACTATAAATATGTCAAAAAAATAATATCTTAATTATAAACGATTTTAAAAAGATGTAATATATGTAATAAATTTTTAGATATTAAAATTTATAGGTATAAATATACTATTTTTGTATTTTACAATGATAAACGTGTAAACACCTTGAAAAAAAAAAAAAAGAGTCGAAGTGACATGACGCATTTTTCATGCATAAACGATCACTATGTGATCTACTCACCGCTCTTTGGTTGTCGAAGCCACTTCATCTACGAAGTATCAATTCACATGAGCTCCCAAAATAATACTAAGAATCTCACATCTTTGTGTTGCCAAAGATGCCATGTTCTAATGTTCGTCCCGATATTGGATGAAGAAGAAGGGTTCTCATCTGCATCTTAGCTCATCGATGTACGTGCGTATGCATTGTGATGAGGATAATAATAATGATGGGATGCAAACTGACATCACCTGCTCCCAGGTGATGTCTCCTGGGTCACGCGGACTAAGGAGTTGTATGGGTCGTTTGTCTCGGTTTGACCCGATAGCGTCGGGCCGAGGCATACCAAAACGCCGACCGAGGCACGTTGCCATCCTACAGGAGGCCGGTCCTTCATGCAACTCCAACGTCGGTGTCAGACGCCTTACCAGGTACGGTCCTGCTCCCTGCAAGCGGACACATCAAGAAACGATGACCTTCCCTATAAAAACTCTCACGTTTGGAACGAGGAGGGAGGAAAAAACCCTCTAAAACTATGACTGACTTGATCGTCGGAGGGGTCGGGTCGAGCTCTCCCGACCCGACTTGTGTGCAGGGACGAAGACGGAGCATCTCCCACCACATGCCTAGGTGAGGAGTTCCCTCCCAGAAGAAACAACTGTCCCATCGAGATTATGCACTGATGATATTAACATTAACTGGTAACCCTTTTAATAGTAATGTCTAACAATTCAAACGTTGGATTTCACAATTCAATAATGGTCAGTAATTTTGTATACTCAACTCTCACATTAATACTTTAAATTACTATAAAATATTTTATCTTAGAATAATACGATAGTACATTGATTATTTTTAAATCTTTCGAATTCTTGCTAGCCTAAGTATCATATGTGCATTTGTTAAGCACACTCCAAGAACAATTTTATAGGGTTATTCGTAGATCCCTACTTCTTGACATCTAACTACACAGTTGGGTTCAATTTAAATTCAAACCACAAATATGTCAAAAAAATAATATCTTAATTATAAATGATTCCCAAAAGATGAAATATATGTAAAAAAAAATTTAGATATTAAAATTTTTTTCATGCATAAACGATCACTATGTGATCTACTCACCGCTCTTTGGGTGTCGAAGTCACCTTCATCTTCGAAGTATCAATTCACATGAGCTCCTAAAATAATACTAAGAATCTCACATCTTTGTGTTGCCAAACATGTCATGTTCTAATGTTCGTCCTCGATATCGGACGAAGAAGGGTTCTCATTTGCATCTGTAGCTCGTCGATGTACGTGCGCATGCGTTATATGCACGAACCATAGAGTAAATCACAAGACAAACCCTCCATCGGTGTAAGAGTATTTATGAACACAAGGGCTTCAAAAGTTATACATAAATAGGCCATCAGCCAACCACACGAAGAAGGAATGAAGTCACGGACTCTGGACTACAACGTCATAGGTATCATCTATCTATCGATCTATCTATCCTGTTGTAACTATCCCATTCGCCAAGGTCTCAAAACATGGAGAGGGCTACATCACTCTTTCCCCCTTAACCACCCCACCACCATCCATGACTTGGATCACAATGTAAGTCCCGCTCTCCATCCGGTGTCTTCATCGTTTGGAAGTTTCAAGCACTCAGAATGAGATGTAGCATCATCCATAGTACGTTCATGGACCATCAAACGATTCAATCTCAATATTGTGTGTATAAATAAATATTCTAGCTTTCTTATATTGCATCAATCATCCTTACAGTAGAATCTTCCGAGTGTTGGAAAAAATAGAACCAAATGTGAGCAAATAATATATTTTTAAAAAAAAATAATCGAAAGCAATGTTATAAGTCCCTCAATTATTTGAGAAAAACATTCACGAGAGAGCAAGATAGACTGAATTTACTAATAGAAGAAATATTCAGTTGATACAAGGGACATATTATTTTTCTATAATAGAAAAATTAAAAAAATTAAAATAAAAAATAAAAAATAAAAAATAAAAAATAAACAAAATCGATGATAAAATAAATCGATGATATGACTTGATTATTGTACTATATTTTTTATCTTTGCATCACACACCTCACATGGGGATAAGATTTTCTTTTATAAAAAATAAATGATAAAAATAATATTTAAGTTTAGAATATTATAATAATCTATTAAGGTCTTTATCAATCACGTTAATCAAAATATTTAATATGTCAAATGAGATCTAAACTTTCAATCTTTGATAAATTAGTATGATACATATGCAACACATGAAGATGAGATTGCAACCACCTACCATCTCTCTTTTTCTTTTTTAATATTTCACATAAAGATGTATATTATTTATCCATCTATTAAAAATACTTACATTATATATATATATATATATATATATATATATATATATATAATAGCATCATATCAAAAGAATCCAATTATATATATTATGTCTGAACTATAACCTTAAAGCTTGACTTGAAGGATTAAATTGATGTAATCATTTGCGAGAGTGTCCAATTGAATCCGAGACAAGGAGAAGGATGGTGGCCGCCCACCTCTCACCGCAACAGTCCTAGCCATGTCCAGCCTTCCATGCCGCCTCCTGTCAACTGAGGCGGGCCACATCATGGCGCACCGATCGAGACAGCTGAGCTGGTACTGTCCTCGGCTTCCACGTGAGCGACTTGCGTCACTCGTGGCCACCCACCTTGATGCTTACCCTCCCTGTACGTCACACATGCTCTGTTTCATATCGGCATGCGCGTGCGTTTCACGTGCATCGGAAGCTTCCGGGCGCTTTCCCCGCCCCCTTCAAAATCTTACTCGCGCCCGCACCCCCACCGACGCCGTTCTCACTTCGCCCCTGTTCGACTCGACCGCCGTCTTACTACGATGGCGTACGCCGGCTTCGTCGTTCTCCCGCTTACGCTGCTTCTGCTCAGCGCCCGGTGCGCCCACGCCCAGCCCTCCGCGCCGCCCTCAGATAACTACAACCCTTACTTCGGGGCGCCCAGCTTCAACCCGACCACGGCCATCGTGATCGTGTTCCTCGTGAGCGCCTTCTTCCTCGTGGGGTTCATCTCCATCTACATCCGCCACTGCGCCGGCGCCGACCCTCGTGGACCCGTGGCTGGTGCGGCCGCCCGGTCGCGGATGCTGCCGTGGCAGCAGCAGCAGCAGCAGAGGGGGCTGAGTCCGAAGGTGATCGAGACGTTCCCGACTTTGGTGTACTCGGAGGTGAAGGGGCTCAAGCTCGGGAAGGGCGCGCTGCAGTGCGCAGTGTGCCTTAGCGAGTTCGAGGACGACGACGCCCTCCGGTTGCTTCCCCGATGCAGCCACGCCTTCCACCCGGACTGCATCGACACCTGGCTCACCTCTCACGTCACTTGTCCCGTCTGCCGCTCCAACCTCGCCGAAGCAGCTGACGACGAACCCCCGCCCGTGGTCTTCCCGGCACTCGAGGCCCCCGTTCCGTCGCCCCAGGGGCGGGAGGAGGAGGCGCTGCCGACGCCGCCATCGCCGGCGGGTCAAGCGACGATAGTCGTTGACCAGTCGGCTGGGGAAGACAAAAAGGCGGAATTGGCCCAGATAGAGAGGTTGAGGCGGGAGGTGGGGTCGCGATCGTGGCGTCGGCCGCCGAAGCTACCCCGTTCACACTCGACCGGGCATTCGGTGGCTCTGCCCGGGGATTACGTGGACCGGTACACCCTTCGGCTTCCGGAGCACGTGCGGAAGGAGATCTTCGCTGCTCGGGAGCTCCACCGGTCGACGAGCTGGGACGCTCTCCCGACCGCCGACGAGGGGAGTTCCCGGCGAGGGTACCGCGGCACCGGCATCGGCGGCGGAGGTACAGGAGAAGGGAGCAGCTGCGGCGGGAGGAGCGTACGTCTGGGGAGGTCGGACCGGTGGCCGTCGTTCTTCATCCGGACCCTCTCGATGAAGGTTCCGGCGTGGGCGACGGCGAGGAGAGCGGACGGGGGCGATGAATCGGTGAAGAAGGGGGTAGGGGAATGCTCCTCGAGCGGCAAGTTCGCGGCCGTGAGGACGCCGTTCAACTGCCTCGGGGGCCGCGGCGACGACGACGAGTCATCCGCTGCCGCACTCGCCGGCCGAGTCTGACCGAGTCGAGCTCATCAAGTTTTGATATTTTCCGTTTCACTCAATACACTACACGGACGAAAAGGACTATCCAAATATAGGTGACGTGGCTTCATCACGAACGTACATATAAGACCAGTGTAATATATAATGCCACGTTTGATGTGATCAACCAAACGAAAAAGAAATGAAGTGTGAATTTTGCTAAAACAATCTATTTCTTTTTATTTTTATTGCATATAAAATATTAAGTGGATTCAATAAAATAAATAAAAGTTGTTGGATTTGCTGACGTCAATGTGGTTTCTGTCGGCAGTTACAAGGAACGGTAAACAATCGGAAGACGTCTATCCGATCCATTTGAATATGTTTCGAGCATTCTTTACTTATATATTTCGGATAAATTTAGGTAAAAAACAAAATAAATACTATGGCTAATTTTTACTAACTGTGACTTATTGATATCTAATCCGATTGAAATTTATATGAAGGTTTTAAAAGCCTAAATTCTTTGAATATTCTCCCCCTTCGATGCATTGACTATTATATATCCAATCATGATCAATATGTTCGATAAAAATAAAATTACATATCATGACATACTGAGCATACCAACATGTTACATTGACCTGTTTTATTGAGTTTTAACACCTTATGTATAAAAATAAAGAGTACAATGATGATAAAAATATCAAAGGAATGAAATATTTTTTTAGTGCTGAGTTTTAATTTATTTTTATAATAGGGTTGGATAAGGTTGTGTTGAATATCTATGTAATTTTTGTCTCGACTTGACACATGACATCTAAATCATAGAAAAAAATAAAAAGTTGGACCACATTTCTGTTGAGGGTAATACTTTCTTCGCCACTAGTGGTTAAGAAGAATTGACTATGAAAGACGAATACCAACATGAATATCGAGATTTGATATTTCTCTCGTCACTTGAAAATTTGAGATTCTAATTTGGGTGTCAAAATGATCTTATCGGAAACCCATCGAATGTCGATCTTTTTATAAGTTGACATTCTCTGGATGACCTTTGACATCTCGGATAAAATCATAATAGCTCTTAGCATGGGTCGAATCCGAACCTAATCCGATTGATCAATTATCAAAGGTCTCTCACCAACATAAGTCCTAACACCATCAATGACCGAACCATAACCTGACCTGCTGTTGAATCGAGATTTCTCGATTTGAAAATGTCCTGTGAACCCAACATTTCCAATCAAGTTGATTCGATTGGGTTCGGATCAAGAATGCCACCCCCCAAGTAGTCATAACACATATGATTGCAGTAAATATTCAATCACTCATGCCTTAAACACTTCTTTATTCTATTGAACGTACGCATTGAAGGAAGATTTGATCGAGTGAAAAGGAACTCTCATCCTATCCTATCGATGTAGATGGCTCATAAATTCTTGAGATATTATTGCGCAGTCGACTCCACCACACCACATCCTGTCACTGTTTTGCCATGAGCTACACGAGCAGTCTTTTTAATGTCTCTCATTTTCCTCGATCCATTTGCTATTATCCTAAGCCACCCGTCGTATCAAACTCCATTGACGCCCACATAAAAGATGAAGCTCTTTTCTCTTGTAATCTCCAAGCTGTATCTTTGGCGCGATTGCTACCGTAGATGCATGAACCAAGAAAGATGTTTAGAGATTGAGGAAAGGGAAGATACAAGTAGCAAACCTTGGAAGTACATGCTGCAGAAGTCAAAACTTGCATCCCTTCTTGTCTCGCATGAACAAGTTGCAGGCTGACATCTCTGAATTCACGAACGTAAGAAACCAGTTGTCATACATCTGCCGAGATTCCCAGGCCTCAAAGAGCAACTTGCACCTTGAAAAGGATGAGGTCCACTTCTTCCAGTCCCTCTGATGGCGACTGCCTGTGGAAGACTAGCTCATGTTGTGTGGAACCGTTGACAATGGGGAAGCCATGCTGAAGAAGATCAACTGGTCAAAACAATCCTGGCTACACTATATGGAAGATGTTCCTGAAGCCCATATTTGCACCGAAACCTCATGACACATTATGTGGAAGATGGTCAGAGAACACTGGCATCGAGAGAGAGGAGAGAGGAGAGAAGAGGAAGAGAAATGGCAGAAAAGAAACCATACTTCATTCACACTTCGGCTTAGGTTGATGCTTTACGGACTCAAAACTCCCATGTAGAAGAAGTGTAATTTGCTTCTCATAGTCTGCGCAGTTGACTATTTAGTACGGGAAATATAATCTCATGATCAGAATACACAACTATTTGATCTTGAAAGATCTACTTAGCATAACAATACCTGTATATACGGTCAACTATGTTGGTTGATATCGAAGATTTCTTCTCTCAGTGATCCACACTGTAATATATAGTAATAACTTGTCAACAGAAGCAACCTGATGGCCTCCAAAATAGGACAATCTGCAGATTATTGTACAAAGCTATGAGTTCAGTGGTATCATTTTATCCCAAACTTATCCTACTAAACCCAAAGATCCAACACTTCTAAATGCATCAAACTTTAGAATGGCATTTCTTTGCCAAAAGGTTGAAATATTGTCAACATAAGAGACCAGCAGTGACAGATCTGATTCCACTGTCATATAAGGGTAGATGCTATACTTCATGCTATGCAACCTAACAGGCTTGCTTTTAGTTGGGTTGTCTTCTCTTCTTCTATGTCCTATGCTCACATGAAGTTTTCTTTTTACGTTGTTGGCCACCCAAGAGCGACAGATGTCATGACTTTTCCATCCCTTACTCCACCCAACTTTGAAGCCATCTCCTTTTCGCAACTTGAAGCTTCAGTGCATTCAGATCCTGATTTCATGCAGATACTACGAGTCTCTCACGTTCAACTTGATAAAGATATGTATTGGGAATCTCCACAGATCATATAAAGCAGCTACGCTTCCCATCTCATTGTGCCTACCTTGATGTGCACCATGGCTTCCTCTGGCAAAGCCCAAGACCACAATCCCAAGTCCTTCTCCAATCAGAGAACCTCCTCCCTCCCTGCTCACTCCACCAAGCGCTCCCTATGCTTCGTCACCACCTTCATCACCCTCCTCCTCCTCCTCCTCCAGATCGAAACGCTCAGATCATCCTTCTCCTCCTCTTCTCTGTCGTGGGCTTTATTCCCGAAAGCACTGCACGGGAACGAGCCCCCGTGCCATGCAATGGAGGAGCTCAACCTCGCCCGCTCCAGACTCCGCGAGTTGGTCACCTTCCTCCCACTCAAGGATGTAAGGTTCTCCAAGCAGCCGATGTCAGGCCACACTTGGTTCATGAGCTCCATTAACGATACCTTCGAGGACGACGACACCCAGCACCTTTACTTCCCATCCGAGACGTCAAACGGGAGGCTGTTATGCCTCTCAGCCCGCGACGTCTCTGATGGAGCCAGGAACTCGTATGCTTTAGCTTGGCCGGAGGCGCTTCCACGCAATGCCACACTCCTTGCCGGCCTAACCTTCGTTTCTGATACCCACTACGATTACAGCAACCTGTGGCACGGGGTCTCAGCTATGGTGCCGTTCGTGTCATGGCACCAGAGGAAGCAATGCGTGGTTCCTGATCGCTGGGTGCTGTTCCACTGGGGCGAGCTCAGGACTCGAATGGGCAGATGGGTGCAGACCCTGGCGGAGGCTGCGATCGGGGAGGTTAGGATCGAGGACTTCAAAGAGTACGGCGGCGGACCAACCTGCTTCGAGAAGGCGGTGGTGTTCAGGCACAACGAAGGGGCGATGAAGAAGCAGAGGAGGCGCGATGTGTACGACATGATGAGGTGCAAGGCAAGAGCTTACTGTGGCATCGCCGCAGAGGCCGCAGATCCGAAGGCCATTCGCATGACGCTGCTTCTTCGACTGGGACCGAGATCGTTCAAGAACGAATCCGAGGTCATTCGGATCTTTCGGGAGGAGTGTGAGAAGGTGGGCGGGTGCAGAATTAAGGTTGCATGGGCCAACAACATGACGTTCTGTGAGCAGGTAATCAGTCTCCCACTTCCTTCTCATCCCCTCCTATAAACTAAACGATGACTATATATTTAATTAAGGGGTTTCGAGGCAGCATTTAATGCTACAGAAACATCCTGTGGAACTTGACGTACTAAACCTGCAGTGAACACTGCGTACGTCCTGTGAACTAACTGGTTAAAAGCTAATAACGAACAACCTGAGCGAAGCAGCGTTTGATCATTGACACAGGTGAAGCTAATGAGCGAGACAGATGTGTTGGTCTCTCCCCACGGAGCTCAGCTGACAAATTTATTCCTCATGGACAAGAACAGCAGCATCATGGAGTTCTATCCCAAGGGCTGGAAGGAGCTCGCCGGCGTGGGGCAGTACGTCTACCATTGGATGGCCGACTGGGCCGGCATGCAGCATAAGGGCTCGTGGCGGGATCCTCAAGGCGAGAAGTGCCAGCACATCGATAACCTCCAGTGCTTCGACTTCTACAAAGACAAACAGATCGGGCACGACGAGGCACACTTCGCCGCCTGGGCTGCTAAAGTTCTCACCGAGGCGAAGGAACACAAGTTGGGGGAGGCATCCAAGACGAGCAGCCAGCCAGATCTTGGATCAGGTCGCTGTCCCTGTAGTTGACCCCCCTGGCTGTGATGATAATGACAGAGCATCACGAGATGTCGACGGCCAATGCCAATGTCGACATGACCGCAGGATGGAACGCACTGCATTCTCTTGCAGTTTCCCTTCAACTTCTAGGTGCCTCATGATGACCTTGTTCCTTGTGTTCGAAGCTTATCACAGCCAAAGAGTTCACAAGGAGCTCATGGTTGAAGAACCAGAGCTTCTTCAGAAGGATGGCTGCCGCAAACAAAAGCGGTGTAATGGCTTATGTTTAGGAATTCCCTCGAAAGCAAAATAAGAATGCACGAAGCTTCTGCATGCACATGGATGGGTCCATGTGATATGATGCATCACCGGGACGTGGAACAACATGATCAGGTGAAGCTCCCTGATAGATGCAATCTTAATACATTATACTAAGCCGCAAGATAAAGTAAGATGGATGCAAGCCGTGAGCATTAACCTATGGTTTAGTTTAGCTGTGATGATTGCAACACCATTCCATAGCATTTTTATGCTCTGTCAGCACTTTGAAAAGAAGATTTGTGAAGGATTGTAGCTGCAAGACAGTGTAACTAATTTGCTGGTCATTTATCACACCAAGATTTGTTTCTGGATCTTTATCTTAATAGCTTTCATTGGTAAATAGGAACCACATCGTAAGTCTTGAATCTGAAGAAGATAAGCAGCATGCTGTCACACTTACACTTCAAAAATTATAAGACGGTCAACCACCAGTCAGATAAATGATCAGCTAACAAAAAAATAGGGGAAATGAATTGAGTTCTCATACCAACCAAATCTCTCACTCTTCCTGAATCCCCGTGAGATCTCGAAGAGGTACACGGTCTCTTATGTCAAAACAAATCATGATTTCCACACACACACACACAAAAAAGATTCTGTTCACAACGTCTATGTTAACAAGCTTAGTTTGCAGACAGTGTTTATATTGACGTGTTATAAATAAATTTGAAAATTGTTATAAATGCTAACCGACCAATAGATGGGTAACCAAATGCATATACCACCTCCCCTATCAATATGCAAAGAACAATCCATGTCGACTGCCTACAACAGCTGGAAGATCAACAAACATCGACTCAACTCAGCATCCTCCCTAACACAAGTCCTATGAAGTATGGTATTGTTGTTCAGAAGCATAAGAGTGTAAATGTCGTTAATTATGATTGCGTCTTATAATTCTTTTGCAAAGCTTCCTGTACATGTGCCACAGCGCTTTCGTAACGTAGAAATCCCATGAACCAGAATTCATGGTTGTCAACTGAGACGATCTGGATGTATTTTTCTGCAGAATTTGTTCTGCTTATTGAATGATTAACTGCTCTCAGCTGATGCAAGGGAATTATGACCTGTCCAAGCAAGGGAATTACATCAGTTTTAGAACTTTCAACCACCATACCACTTCCAAAAAAACAACAGACCACCAGCTCGATGGGTGGATTAGGTTTTAAACTAGTAACTAGAACAACCTAGAGATCAGAACTAACATTAATCTACTCATTGTCAACCGAATCAATCCAAAATTGCATCAGTTTCACTATAATAGGGGGAATAAACAAGAAATCTTTTGTCCCTTCCAGAATAACAGAATGTAGGCTACTTAGCTGCCTTTGAGACACCAGAAAATTTAGAATGCAGAATACTAACAAGAATGCCATAGCACAAATTTCAAGCAAAATTAATCCATTTTCTAAATATATCAGGGATACAAGTAAAAAGAAAAGAAAATTTATTAACAAGACCACTTTCAGTGTGCTAGTGCATTTAATCATTTACACATGGACCAAAGAATGAGATTCACTTTATGAAGATTTACTTATATTGCATATTAGTGCATGTTTTTAACTCAATATTTTAAGGTCTAAAAAGTGGATAAGCACAGTTCCTCATCTCAGAATATCTAGCTAATATATGCATACAGCTAATAGTAATTGAACAAGAATCCATTTAGTCATGCATTTGCAAATTAGCTTAATACTTTGTAACACATTTTGAACAACAAAAACTATTAAGTCGCACATGCTGGTGGATATAATGCATACCTTGTAATAGCTCCATTCAGTTTGATCTCCATTTTTATGAGGAAGAGGATTATCACTACAAAAGGCAAGCTTTGCAGAAGAGAGGTAAAGAATTCCCATAATAGGACCAGCCGAAGTTGACAGATAGCATGCGTAAGTTTCTTTAAGTTGCTCTTCAGGAAACAAATCGAAAGTTTGTTGAAAAATCTTCTTGTAACCACCTTCTGCTATAACTTTAGTACCTTGAGCAAGTCTACCCATAGCAGCATCAACAAAACTAGGCCCTGTTTTCACTGGATAGAGAAGGAACAAGATTATTGCTAATAAGATATATCAATAATGTTTAATCATACTTAAGAAGATAAATAATCCAAACGTAAGCATGTGCAGTACCTTGTTAAATTGTATATTCACAAATAGTGTACAAAAGAAAACAAACAAAATACAGTAGACTTTAATAAAGGAGATACCTGATGAACAAGAAAGTAGTGAAACCAATATAAGGCTGAACATAGTATAATATATTACTCCCTGCTCCAACTAATTGATATGAACACAAACCATACACCAGTAAGACATACATGACCCTGGGGCTCTAGGATCTATTTGCTCTCTCGGAAGGCCTCAAAATACATATATATTTTATCAATGAATAGAGAAGCAGAACAGGGTGTACTCATCTACAGCAAGTTTACAACAAATGGAAAAATGACTACATATTATAAAACAGTTCAGAGAGAATCAATTTAAGAAATATATCTTATGAGTTAATCTGTAGTGGTAATTTGCCTCACTAAAGCAGTTAACTAATAGAACACACATGTGACCCAGTTCAAGTTTTCCTCTTCAACATTTATGCAAGTGTCCAAATATATAAGACTGAGAGTTTCTTACTCATAGTAGATCAACAAACTGCAAATTTGTAGAAAAACTTTAAACACATAATTTAGCAGTACATGTTAAACATCCTAGAAATGCCAAAAGCACTTGATTGTCAGCAAAAGAGCATGCATGCTAACAAATATGGCTTTGACTTAACTTTCATATATCCAGCATAACAATAAGTTGAAACTGGCGATGCTATCATATGCACATGCTCAGTAATATAAATATTTCTGGCCTTGCCGATATACAAACTACACCCATTTGACAATGGAAAAAACCCTCTCTACTAAGGTTGCAAAGGATGAATCTCACCAGACCCCATGTTGATGGGAGTCTTTGCACTGAGCCACCCATTTTAGGTTATTCTCAAATATGCATTTAGTTCGATTATCATGCATCAAATATCCATGACAAAAGAGGACCTCAAGGATAATAAAGATTATGAAGAAAGAAGAATAAGTTAATCAATAACCATGTTTGGAGGTTACAAATAGTGGCCTAATATTCTCTTTCCGAAGACTGCTGACCGAATATTGTCCCAAATGAAACAGAAATTTGGTCTCCTAGTTGGTGTTTTAGAACTTTCATGGATTTCAAGAAGCATCAAAATGCAGCACCAAACTAACATCACCAAGAGGCAACTCAACATAATAGCTTAATTTTAAAGGAGCAGGAATATATTGTTGTCTCTGTTCACAAGCCTCAAGTGGTTCCCCTTCAAGACTCAGATTCAGACCTAACATCAATGAGTCAAAACAGAGAAAAACACGTTTTTTTAATGGAAAGGACATGATTTGGTCTATATTTCATTAGATATCTCCATAGACAAGCAAAATTCCATCTGCAATTTTCTTAAAATTCTTTTTCTAACTGCTTTATGCTTTTGTTAGAACAAAATATGGGGAGACTACTATGAAGACCATAATGCTCATGTACAAGGCAATGCATATCCCGATAATCTTCCTGGCCACCAAAAAAGGACACAATAGCAGACATCCACAAATCCCGTTAATTCCATAATTTCCTAAATCTTTTGTAACCTTAAATAAGAACAACCGATCAAGCAACAGACTATCTGAACCAAAATTATTCACGAAGAATTCATCTGAAGATCGCACTACTTACAATGTTGCCATGTGTTCCGTGACAAATCCTCAGCCTTCTTCGCCGTCTTCCCAACTTTCTTCCCCCACATGCTAAACACGTTCTTGACCGTCTCCATCGTACCTAGTCATCACGACATCAAAAATCGATCCAAACTGCGACTAGTTGAGATTGTAAGGAGCGGAAGGAAGATATAAATGATTAGAAAATAGTACTTTTAGCGCCGGTTGCCACCGAGGCGCCGCCTGCGTCGCCGTCACCAGCGGCGGAGGGCGGGGCCTCACTCATATCGCTGCTCCGGACTACCACCGGCGGAGAATCAGACGGCTGGGATTGTGATTTAGGTTGGAATAGGGCGCTGACGGGAGGATTAAGCGGCGGCAGCGGAGGAGGAGTAGGACGGGGGTCGACGAGCGGCGATTGGACACTGCCCTCGGATCGGGATCCCGATCGGCTCAAATGGTGTGGGTTGGAATCGCCAACGACCGCTGTCCGCTTCTTTCGCGACGCGAATAGTCAGGTCCCGCTATTCTTAACGACGAGGGCGGTCTGGTGCTCCACCGGATCACGTTTAGAGATGCCCCGGAGGTTGCCGCCTCTATACGTTCAACCCAGCAGAACATCAAAAAGCAACAATCTCTGCATCCTACACGACACCTTTATTATGATTCGAGGCACACAGAGGGTCCGCGTGAGACTGGTCAGACACAGATCACCACGTATCTGGTAGCTTACGGGTACATAACTTTGGGACGTGAAAAGCACGAGAGACAATTAATGTATAACCTTCTGGGTCGAGGTACCTCACATAATTGCTTCACGACCCGACTTAACTCACCGCTGATGGTTATTGCCAACGAACCCGATCTCACCAACCCGATGTGGGCCATGTTGGCCTGACGTAAAACAAGTGCGAACTCGAGTCCGGACTCGAAGCAGCAATCGATGGCTCAATTTGGTGCGATCGGACCCAATCTTTGATTCCATCTCTTTCGACGATTCTTTTCCTTCTCACCAGTTCATGTCGGTGCGAGTGGCCCTTTGCGTAAGAGTCTTGAATTGAAATGCTTAGATCTAAACTAATGAAAAAAGAGTTATATACTCTTATAAATTACCTCTTTTTTTTTTCTCTCTCTGTGCCAAAATAGAATATTCTAAAAATAAATAATATTATTTTAGCATCGTTACATATTAAGTATTGACTAATATTCTAAAACTAATGAAAATAGTTACCATAAGTATGTATGTATGTCCTACAAGTAGGTTTGATCCGATTTGATTTCAATTAGTATAGAATCCATCTGAAATTAAGTCGACTAAATAAGTTAATTTATTTTTTCAAATCAAATCATACAATTTAATCAAAATCGAGTCAGCGATAAAATAAAATAATTTTATTTTATTATCAATCGAAATCAATGATTTTAATTATGATTTCAAATGTAATAGAATCAGATCATAATTATGAAACCAAAATCGATAGTTCTAAAACCGAGACAAACGATTCAGGAACTATTAAACAGGACTACCTGCAGCCGGAGAAATGGGCTGATGGCGTTTGTGTGCAGTCATCTCCACCACCATGCCATGCAATGCACTGCACATTCGACTCTTTCCTGCACTCCAAAAGAGGCTAACGTGACCATGCATCTCCTGCCCAAACTTTAGAGTCTCTTCTGCCAAGACCACTCCCCCACTGAGAAACCAAAAGAGAACAGCACCTGGGGAAAAGTCACAAACAGATAGCGTGCACCAACATCAATCCATACGAGTTACTGCCTCGTGGGTGGTTGGATTTGCTGCAGAGAAGGACATCCAATCACAGACCATCTCATCTGCCTCCCACTTCCCAAAGTAAAGATCCTCCTGGTGGGTGTGCACTGCTGGCCTGGATTTTGTTTGTCTTCTGCCTTCCTCACCCCTGTCAACCCATCCCAGTAGTACGAAAAGGAGGTCCATACCAGAGCGTCGCTGCGGAGTCATTTGTACGCGACAGATCCACACTCAAATCATTCACAACTGGAATCTCCTTATTTTATTTGCTCAGGCTTTTGTACATTGTGGCCTTGGGAGACCGTGACGAGCGACCTGAGACGACTGTTTGTGCCTTCCTTCCTCCAGCGACTACTCTTAATCTGATCCAAGGTGCCTAAAAGTTGGAGCTCTAGTTTGTCCATTTTTACAGCTTAGGACAAGAATATGTATATATAGTTATAATAAACTTGTGAAGATTAGTGCTTTGATCGGTTCCCTTCTGAACTGTGCTTCCTTGTTTCCTTTTATACCTGCCATTTGTGTGCCTGCATGCCTTTGGTAAAGAGTGAGAGCTCTGATTTGTCCATTTCCAAGCATTTGCAGCATAGAAAGTCTTTGAGTAGTTATTTCTTTTTTTGTCAGTTTCTCTTCTGAACAGTGCTTCTTTGTGTCCCTTCAACACCCAGTCAACTTCCATCTTTTCTTGCAGAAGAGAAAAAAAGCAAGCTTGTTGGAGGATAAGGCTGCTCTTCACAAGTGCATCCATTTTTCTCAGGAGGAGGAGGAGGCATGGATGATGCTGTCAAGATCTCAGGGCCATGTGCACCCCCTCCATGATTAGAAGTCACAATTAGCTAGAGCAGCTGCAGAACTACTGAGCTCAATGTACTGGTAAGCTTCTGCGAGGCAATCGACGACGGCATCTTGTCTTTGAGACCATATGTTAATCTAGGAGAGTGTGAAGCGATGGATGGACGGATGCAAAAGCCAGGGCGGATGAAGCTCCAATAATTTCCATGCATGTCAATGGCGGATGGATAAGCCCAAATCCTGTCACTCTCTCCCCCTCTTCATCGGGTCATTCAAAATCGATATCAAATCAAGCGAACTTGCCGCACTGACACCGTCCTCATCTCCGAAACCCCTTTTGGTGCGCACTTGTTGTACCTGCCCTGTTGATTGGCCCGCCAGCGGAGCCCACCGCAGGGCCCAGGTGCCAGGGGATGACTGACACCCACGGTGCATGCTCTCACCGCTCATGATAGAAACCGGGTGAGATGGGATGAGGTAAGTTATACCGTGGGAGTCAAACGTAAATAACTGCAGAGGGTAGTAAGTTAGGCCGAGCCTCCCATAAATATCTTGATGCCCCAGCAACTCGTACTCACTCTTTTTTTTGGGCACATAAATAAATAAATATTATTTTAAATTTGAAGAGATTTGATCAAATCAGAGAATTAAGGAAATGTCCAAATAAATCGAGGCGGATGGGATAAAAGAAGAGATGGAAAATAAAGTGGAGATGAGGTGAGTTCTTGAGACAGTGGCAGTGGAAAGCGTGGTGGAGGGCGATTCCCAACGCCTTAAGGTGGGAGGGCGATGGCTGAATCTGAGACGGTAATCACGAAATAACATATATTAATACTTGTATAAATATTTAATAGGAAAATTAGGACCATCACGAACAGATCTCATCTTCTTTTACTCTGATATAAAAATTAATATTAAAAAAATAATTCTTGTATTATTTTTCACATGACGTCTCCCTCTCTTCTCTTCTGCCCCCAAACTAAGCTACCCTAAATCTCGGTTTGCAGTCCGCCTTTCGTTGCTCACCTCTCTCTCTCGGTGGGATGAGAGAGGAGAGGTCGGACATGTCGGAGGACGAGGATGGGGGAGGAGAGGAGAAGGACAGCTGGGCGCCGGGCCTTGGCGTAGCTGGAAAGAGCAGAGGCGCACCGGACCCGCTGCCGCCGCCGTTGTGCGACCAGGTGCTGGAGAACGTCCTCGAGAACGTGCTTCAGTTCCTGACGTTGCGCCGGGATCGGAACGCGGTGTCGCTGGTGTGTCGGTCGTGGTATCGGGCAGAGGCCCAGACTCGGCGGGAGCTCTTCATCGGAAACTGCTACGCGGTCTCCCCGCGGCGAGCCATCGACCGATTCCGTTGCGTCCGGTCGCTAGTCCTCAAGGGCAAGCCCCGGTTCGCCGACTTCGGTCTGGTGCCCATCGGCTGGGGCGCCCACTTCTCCCCCTGGGCCTCCGCCATGGCTGCCGGCTACCCCTGGCTCGAGAAGATCTGCCTCAAGCGAATGTCAGTCACCGACGACGACCTCTCCCTCCTCGCCCTCTCCTTCCCCTTCTTCAAGGGTCTCACGCTCATCTGCTGCGACGGCTTCGGCACCGCCGGCCTCGCCGTCTTCGCCGAGAAGTGCAGGTAAGAGCTCTTTTACCACTCAGCTTGTTTTGTCTCCAATTAGATCTGAGCTGTGTGATAAATCTAAGAAGCATTGACCTTGGAGTAATTCAACTCCAGCTTCGAGTGCATAAGCTGCATACCATTTTGATGTGGGGTTCTTGGTTTTGTGAAATTGGTTGACCGATGGATTGTCCTTAGGCATCTCCGGCTGCTAGATCTGATAGAGGACTATTTCGAGGAAGAGGAGTATGAGGTTGTGGATTGGATTTCCAAGTTCCCGGAGACAACGACAAGCTTGGAGACGCTAGGGTTCGATTGCCTGCCATCCGCAGTCAATTTCGAGGCGTTGGAGGCGCTCATTGCCCGATCCCCTGCCCTCCGGCAGCTGCGGGTGAACCACCATGTCACAGTGGACCAGCTCCGCCGCCTCATGGTGCGGGCACCCCAGCTCACCCACCTTGGCACAGGGTCCTTCAGATCCCCTGAAGAGGGAGAAGGAATGGAGCATGAGGCCCATCTTGTATCTGCCTTTGCCGCCTCTAGGTCACTCGTTTCTCTGTC
This sequence comes from Musa acuminata AAA Group, assembly GCF_036884655.1. Lineage (NCBI taxonomy): Eukaryota > Viridiplantae > Streptophyta > Magnoliopsida > Zingiberales > Musaceae > Musa > Musa acuminata. Next base: position 4,847,364 of record NC_088340.1, read on the forward strand.
CGGCTTCCGTGAGGTGGCATCTCAGTTCCTCCCTGCCATTTACCCGGTTTGTTCCAACATCACCTTCCTTAACTTCAGCTTTGCTGAGATAACCGCAGAGGAGCTTAAGCCTGTGATCCGTCATTGCCATAATCTGCAGAATTTCTGGGTAGTTGCCATTTCCAACTTGAGTTGATCTAATCTAATTTTATCCATTTTGGCATCTAAATTTCCCTGTTCTTTGTGTCTTGTATCTAGGTCCTTGATACCGTGCGTGATGAGGGGCTTCAGGCAGTGGCAGCCACATGTAAAGACCTCCGAGAGCTGCGGGTGTTCCCTTTAGACGCAACAGAGGACTCTGAGGGGTTTGTTTCAGATGTTGGCCTCACTGCTATTTCTGAGGGCTGCCGTAAACTCCAATCTATTCTGTATTTCTGCCAGCGGATGACCAATAAGGCAGTATTAACGATGTCCAAGAATTGCCAGGAACTCGTCGTTTTTCGCCTTTGTATCATGGCTCGCCACCTTCCTGACCACCATACTGGAGAGCCCATGGACGAGGGATTTGGCGCTATAGTGATGAACTGCAAGAAGCTCACCAGGCTAGCAGTATCTGGGTTGCTTACCGACAAGGCATTCGGGTACATTGGGAAGTATGGGAAGTCAATCAGAACTTTATCTGTTGCTTTTGCAGGGAACAGTGACATGGGGCTGAGGTATGTGCTTGAAGGATGCCCCAAACTGCAGAAGCTTGAGATCAGGGATAGCCCTTTTGGGGATCCAGCACTGTTATCTGGGATTCACCATTACTACAATATGAGGTTCCTTTGGATGTCTTCATGCAAGCTGTCTCATAGGGGTTGTGAGGATGTGGCTCAGAGGTTGCCACGCTTGGTTGTTGAAGTGATTAGAGATCGACCTGAAACTGAGGACGAAGCTGTTGAGAAATTATACATGTATCGTTCCCTAGTGGGCCGGAGAAATGATGCACCGCCTTTCGTGAAGATCTTATAGTGTTACTCGTTCCATGAAACAGCTATCAGGAGGAAGAATATCTGTAGTTGTCTTGTGGGCCGATGAATGATCTTATTCTGAGATAGGCAGCTGGTTCCGATCAGTGCTGAGAGGGTGAATCTGGTGGGTGGTCTTCTTGATCCTTAAGATGATTCTTGCTCTTCATTCCATGGGAAGATAATTCGGGTGTATCTTCTGTTCTGCTCTCATTTTCTTCTGTTTGGGCTGCTGGAATGACATTTATGTTAGAAGAACATCAGAGATAATATCATCTTTTAATTGAATATTTTTGTTTCTATTTCACATTTGGTAGTCCAATCAAGTGGATGGCGGAGGGAAGAAATTGGTGTGAGGATGTTGTATAAATAAGCTATTATTTCTAGGAGGTTTTCTTAGCATTACAATTTGATTTAAGAGCGAGGCTGCATGACCACACAATCAACCTCTTCAACTGGGTTTTCAGATGGTAGCAGACCCTTAAAACTTCTGAACGACTATTTGTGGCCTCACATTCTATTAATCTCTTTGGAGAAGGCAAGCAGGTGCATCTCCGGAGCACATTTATACCTTCCAGCAACTGGTTTTTCAGGCTGAGGTGAAATTCGAGACTCCAAAAGAGTTTTCCTTATTATTATGTAAGAGTTTTAGTTCATTAGTGGATAATTTAGATCACAGTTCATCTGGTGCTTTTATTGCTTGGTTATGTGAACATAAACCTGAGTTAGGATTATTATTTCCTTTACTCTGAAGAGTTTTCAAGTTCTAGTTTATCAGTGGATAATTCAGATTTATTATCTGGTGCTTTTATTGTTTGCTCACATGAACCTAAATTTGAGGTAGGAACTTGAATTTTGTTTCAACTTTCCTCATAATGCGCTGGTCATGGTCATGGTCATGGTCATGGTTGTCCCCATATAGTTACTCTTATGCCTGGTGCCGGTAAATGATATGTTCATGGAGACTTGTGTCTATTACAGCTTAGGCAAAGTCTTCACCACTCCAATGGTCAACACATGGTTAGCCTATGGTCCCCAAGAGAAGGTAACAGTTCATTGATTGGACTGGCTCTATCATCAGACTAGTGCACCTTTAGGACCGCAGGCCATTGGCTTTTTTGCTCGTATTGATGGGCAGGTGAGCCGCTCCTATCAACGTGTGGCCCATGAAGGTTTTAACTAGACCTGTTTCCATTGCCATTACTATTATCTCTGCCCTGGTACCTTTGAGGAGCTACGGAAAGTAAGAAGAGGTATCTTCCTTTTTCTTTGTTTGCTTGCTTCTTCTTTTTTTCCCTCTGTTGGGTGCAATCATTTGAATTATGCCTTTGATGGCTCCTCCCTGTGGGACTCCTTTGCTGCTTTAACATGCTAAGAATGGAGTCTCTTTCCACTCCCCAATCTGATATGAACAGCTTCGGAACAAAGTGGCATATTGGGTTTAGGAAGACCCACCATGGACCCAGCTTCTGTTCTTTCTGCTATGCTATTTCATCTTGGACATTAATCTGCATGGTGGTTGATACTTTCTTCAGTCTAGAAGGTATAAATTAGCTGAAAGTTGAACAGTAACTAGACTCCAAGAGAAGTTTCCACTGGAGCTTCCTTTTTCTCTTTATGTTTTTGAGAAGACGAAAATAGTAACCTTTTTTTTCCAAAAGAAAATAGTACTTCTGATTCATGCTTCTTGTACCCCATTAGTCAGATGATGCTTTTTATGCTTTCACTTTACCACCAGTGACACAGGTCGAGATGTGTGCACGGTGAAACATGGAGTGAAGGTAATAAGAGGCCTCCATTTATTGCCACTTGTTCATTAGGTAAATTCATTATTGAGTAATCGTGCTTTGGTGTGATGGAAACAAAATAATAAACTGGTGTGATTTGATAGGTAGAAATGGTGGTATTCGAGGACCTTCGTGGCCTAGCAGACAGCTAAGGCACCACATGAAGCTGGCAAAAAGATAAGGGCTATTTATCGAGAAAATTCTCTGAGTTTTTTTATATTTGATTTTTACTCTTTTTTTTAATCAAAATATTCTCAATAAAATTGGTTATAAACGATGATTATATTTTGATTTGATTTTTTTTATTAAATTGATTTTTTTAATGAATCAATTGGTTCTATTAAATTTGAACTATTCAATTTATTTAGTTGAGTCTTAGATTATCTCTTGATTTTTTTTTAATTATCTCTCACCTTCAGGCCGTCCGTCACTTTCTTTTACCACCTCCTCACCCTTCCCCTCCTCCTCCACCTGTCTCCTCTACCCACTCCACCTCCACTGTCAATTTCTTCTACTTCCCCACCATCTCGCTCACGCGCTCTCTCTCCTCCTCATGTCTCTTTCCTTTCACTTTCATCCTCCTTAAAAGGTATTACACTCTAGTTATAAACATTCAAAGAACATATTAAGAATATATGTTAATTTTTAATATAAAATTATCTTGCATTTATCATAAAATTAAGTTATTTTAAAAAAATATATATTAATTTTTATATAAAATTATCCTAAATTATTTAAGAAAGTTGTTATGTTTGAATTACGCTCGGGTTATTTAAGAAAATTATACTCCTTCATAGAACATATTAAAAAATATTTTATTTTCTATATAAACTTATCCTAAATTTATCATAAACCTAATTACAAAATCCTACCTTTCTTATTTCCTATTTCCTATATTGACTTAGTTATACTTGAAATTGAAATGAATTAAACTTGATTATCTAACCTATTTTAAAATTTATAAATTTGTTAATTTTATATATTTTAAGATAATTAATTATCAAAACTTCAAGAATTCTATTAGAATATGATTCTAACAAACAATATATTAGTTTTTAATTTTATGATAAATTTAGAAGAAGTTTATATAAAAATTAATATTTTTTAATAAGTTTTATGAATAAATGAGTGTGAATCGATTATAATCCGAGTATAACTTGAATGTAAATGATTCAACTTGATTCGATCCGAAGAAATCCAACCCAAACGGATCGATCGGGCTTAAATTAGTTCCAAGTAAATGTCAGAATTAATGGTGAAATAAATCCAGGTTGAAGCTTTTCAATGGAGATTTGAAATTGAGACTAATTGTTTGTTGTTTCTTTGGTCTTTTCCTATTGTATGGCTTTTTGTTGTTGAGCTTAAAGTCTTTCATGTTCCATAAAAGATAGCCATGTAAGGTTGCCACATTGCATTTGTTCTCATCCTCCTGAATTAGTCATCCACACTTTTGAGACATCCATTTTGTTTATCCTCCACGCAATGGTCAAAAGATGTTGGGGAAGCTATAATTATGTTTCTGTGGACTCCACCCCATAAAGGTCAACAACTCATTGATAAAGCTCAATATGTTGAGTTAGATTGATTGTGACGAGTTTGATGTCTCTTAATGTCAAGTTTGTTGATAAATTGATGTTTTCGATGATTTCTAAGTAGACATGATTGAGTTTGATGCCACTTTTCTAATAGGGTGGCTGCTTTATCTCCAAGAATTATTCTGCTAATGAGTTTGCAGCCCTGAACAGGAGGAACATGTTGACTAGTTGATATGGCCGAGGAGAGTAGGAGGAACATGTTGGATTTAATTTGAGTATATCTTTTCATTGTAAAATCATAATAAATTCAGTTTAGAGGTCAATATAATTTTCTCTCTTGTTTAAATATATTTTTTTTATTTTGATTTATTATTCGATTCATCAAGAGATGTGGAGAAAATATTAGAGTGAAAATCTCATATCAATCTCAGGAAGAGATTTCGTCTTAAAAAAATAATTACATGTCTCTGAATTCTTTCTAATTTGTTATCTTTTTAATTTATTTTATTTTATTTTTTATCCCAACAGAATACCCCAGAAAAATCATAAAATTGAAATATAGACAACACTTGATGACTGCTTGTCACCATAGTTTCTTCTTCAGATATCATCCATGGCAATGGATTGTTTTGCTTCTTCTTAATCAACTACTACATGTCTTTGTCAACACATTTGATCTTTCCTTTGGCACCAACTTTGCATAATATATCTACTCCATTGACCACCTCACCTGCAACCACATGAGGGCATCTATTGCTCTTAATAATTTGAGAGGGAAGTTTGTACAAACAATATAGTGACCCCTTCCTAGTGAAAAGGGGCAAAGCTTCCTAAAGGGTCGTAAGGCTCACAAGTTCGTTGGAGATTACGAAAGGGTAAAACCTTGCTGGTACATTTATCGTCTAAAACCTTGCTGGTACATCTATCGTCTAAAACGAATAATGTTTTATGAGTCTACGGATCGCATCAATAATCGATCGACCAAATAGTCCCTTATCATTATTACATATTATCTACTTCAGCAGCTATCAGCACCGAAGCAAAAACAATCACATGAGTTTGAGGTTGCAATGAGTAATCAATACAAAGCCTTATAACTGGCATCATATGCGAATACATTTGTAACAGGAAAATGAGGGCAAAAAGAGGCGTTGCAAAACAGTTGATGGAAAGAGTTTATAGCTAGTCAATTCAAGCTGAACACTCTTCCTTGCAAGCATCATCTACTGCTGCTGCATCCTCACATAAATCACCCTCAATCTTCTGCAGGAACTCGAGCATCGTCTTGAGGCTCTCCTCGTCATCTGCACTCAACAATGGCTCTATCAACTACTATCTTCGTCTATCACCGACGAAGAGAGCAAACGCAGAGGCACGCGAACTCACCGAGCCTGGGAACGGTGTGGCCTCTCGGGTGTCGGATGAGATACGGATCGACAAACTTCCCCAGTAGCTGCTCGCCATTCTTCTTCAAGAAGTCCTTCTCACCTGCACAAATGATTGCAGTGATGCTCTTCTAATCGTAATTCCTCCACAAGTAGCAAACACACACACTCGCGCTATCATTTTTAATGGTGAAAGGCTTCCACGGAATTGGATTCGATGACCGAAGACCGCGTCACTCCAAACAAAGTCCACGGTCAACGAGGAAGCTATCGACCGTCGGTTCCTAATCCAAGGGTCCAAAGTATACGACGTTTTAACGAAGACGATAAATATATACATGGATCATCTATTACCTATGAAGTGAAGCGAGGTGCAGTCGATCTTGGCGGCAGAGTAGACCCTCTCGACCACCTCCGGTGCTTTAAACATCGCACCTCCCATGAACACCAAGTACTTCAGCTTCGGCACCGTCGTCAACGCCAATCCCTATCCACTCATAACGTTATTTTAAGAGGAAGACGAATCCAACTGCGCATGGCGAAACCCCAAATCAAACCTTGGATTGCAGACTCGCAAGCGCGGCGGAAAGAATCGCTCCCTAATTGAAAGTTACCCAAATAATAATTCCATTAATAATTCCTTCTCAGACCCATTAAATCGCTAATTCTACACACTGACCATTAAAACTGTGTTATTTACCTGAGAGAAACCCATCAGACCATCGAACGGCCCTTGTTCGATCATCAGCTCCTCCACCCGGGCAAAAGCCTTGTCAAGATTCGTGTACACCATAAAGTCCTAATTCCATCCCACACAAATAAATGATCATAAATACTTACGGTGTTAAAGGAAGAGAGAGAGAGAGAGAGAGAGAGAGAGAGAGCACCTTATCGTACTGGTACCACTCGTAGTAGGGGGGAGGGAAGATGCCGTCGACCTCGGACTTTCCGCCGGCGGGAAAGGGAGCGTCGGGGAAGACGAGGTCGAGCCGGGAGATGACCTGTTCCGGCCACTTCGCCACCAGTTGCGCCCGCATGATCTCCCCGCTCGTCCGGAAGCCGTGAAGGCACAGGAACCGCGGCTTCCGCCGGCCGCTCTTGCCACTCTCCTGTTCCCCGATGCTCCCCATCGCCGGCGCGTTCTCCACCCACTCCTTCGTCCAGGCAGCCCCGCTTTGTGCGAAAGCAGCGGCGAAGGAGTCGCTTCCTTATAGGCGCCGAGGGTTGGACCCTTACGATGATGGGTGGGTTGGTTGGTGGCTGGGGGTTGGTGGGAGAAACACTTCAACGGTGATGCCATGGGCGAGCACCCATTCATGGGGCGAAGGCCAAGCGATCGCGAGGGACATGTTAAGGCGGTTCACGTACAGCGAAAGCCCACCTAACCCGCGACGTTAGTGGGTGACGGCTTGGACGCTATTGCTCTCCGATGGAACCCCACACGTTCATGGTCTCCGTCACGACGAACGGATCTGCTCTACGATCCGCGCCCGCACGAATCACGAAGCACATTAATCGGCGTCGCCATCCGTCGTCGATGGAGCTAATTCTTTTTTCGGTCAAACAAGGTGGCTCTGACGTGTTCAAAGAAAAAAAGATCTAACATATTCCGTATACCCAGAAACCTACCTGCCTTGTGATTTGTGTTCTGATGCCTAACCCACGGGATGACAAGGCCAAGAAAGGAAGAAGAGAAAGATGCTAATTAACATAATTTAGGAGGCTAATTATATATTATTTCTCTTATTATTAGTATTTTAATTTTTATTTTTAAAAATTATATTGAAATACTTATATTTATGAAAGTGAAACACTAAAAAGATAATTTTATTTTCATAAATATAGAAATATTATTATAATTTAAAAAATATAAATATTAATAATATTAATAATATCTAATTACAAGGATAATATATAATTAGCCTTAATTTAGGTGGATAG